>NC_133619.1:243176084-243476084 GCF_048593235.1 Sminthopsis crassicaudata
AGAAGAATCAGTAGAGGATGAGGACATGGAAATCAAAGAGAGCAGAGAGTACTAAAAAAGTGCTGAAAAATTCACTGATTTGATCCTTGTATTAGGATCTTTCCCTTACACATGTGGACATATATTGGGGCAGAACAAAACAATTTATGAAAGGAAAACAGAGAGGAAAAATCTCCTAGATAAAATCTTGATAAGAAAGGGATTGTTTTTGAGCATGAGAGAACTGCACTTCAGATAAATGTACTAAGAACTCTTTTACCAGAGACAGTGATTGTTTAGAACATTGTGGTCTGTTTGCTCATTTAAATGTGATCTTTTTTTTTTTTTTAGAGTTTTGAAAGTTATAGCTGAGAAATTATAAATTAAAAAAAATTTTGGAGGCTAGGATTAAATCATGGGAAGATTTTCTAAGGACTTTCAGGGTTAAAAACAGGGATAAAAATATGGAATTATTGGGTTTCACAGTGTTAAATTAGAGATGGTTCACAGCTTATAATGGGACACTGATTTGATGAATTAGAGATCTTTTTGGATATAAAAAGAAACTGCCAGAAAAAAGAATAGAAAACCAGAAGAGGGTCAAGCCGAGTACAGGAAGAATTAGACAAAAGTCACAGGAGGTGACAAAAAAGCTTCTTATAGAAGACAGAATATATAAGCTGACAGGAGCTGAGCTGATAGGAAGGCTTTGCAGCTGTTTTGTGTGCTGAATAGAAGATAGACATTACTTTGTTGAGAGCTGACTGGGTCATTGGATAAATGCACAATTATGTTGCTGTTTGAACAGCTATGCAGTTTTTTGCTTTCTAACACCATCTGCAGCCAGAAAGAGAAAGCTTCCGGGGGTGCATGCCTGTGAGGGAGAAAGGAAAAAACAGAAGGGAAAGACAGGTTTGCGTGTGCTTTGAGGGGAAAAGAGGCTTCCCTTTCCTAAGAGCTAAAATCCCTCCTATTTACTTATTTGAAGATTTCAAAAGAACATTTCTCTTAAGGGAACTACTTGTCTAAGAAAGAGTATAAATACTTCCTTCACCCTGGTGTCTGTGTGCTGAAAAGAGTTTATCATTGATTCAGTGGCTAAGGAGTAGCAGAGAAGCAGCTTTCCCCCACCAGGGAGATGTGAGGACCAGAGAAGAGGGAGCAGGGAAGCAGTTTTATATAGTAGGAGTTACACTGTAAACTGTTGTCTAAAAGACCTAGGGCATCAAGACCTATCTTTCAGAGTTGTGAGTTTTCCTACTCATGATAGACAGAGACAGAGAGATTAAAAGAAACAAAGACAGACACAGAC
This sequence comes from Sminthopsis crassicaudata, assembly GCF_048593235.1. Classification (NCBI taxonomy): domain Eukaryota; kingdom Metazoa; phylum Chordata; class Mammalia; order Dasyuromorphia; family Dasyuridae; genus Sminthopsis; species Sminthopsis crassicaudata. The sequence goes on from NC_133619.1 coordinate 243,177,376, forward strand.
AAAGAAACAGAGACAGAACTTTTCAGAACTACCAGCCCTCCCCCCCCAGTAATGCCTCTGTCAGTTCTTCTTATTTGGCACCTCATTTGTAGAGCATAATTATATTTTTACCTTTTCCCAGATGATTCTGCTTTTTAGAATCAACTTATACTCAGCTCTGTCCCAGTCTTTATTTTGAATTACTCAATTACTGATATCAATCATAGATACATAGTTTATATCTCCATGTATAGAACATAAAGTTTGTCCTTGTTAAGTCCCTTGAAATTAATCTTTAGTGTTGGCTCTCGTATGTTTAATTTTCTATTGAATTCAGGTTTGGATGAGACAAAATTTTGAAAATCTGTGAGTTTATTCAAGGTCCATTTTATTGTACAATAATTAGTTTTACTAGATATATTTTTGGCCACAGGCTTAATTGTTGGTATATATAATTTCAGGATATTTTTATCATACCTGTTGATAAATCCCATCCAATTCTAATTGTATATCCAATATATTTAATTTTTTTTTGTTTCTTGTAAAATTTTCTCTTCAATTTCTTTTGAGCTAGGTTTTGAAATTTAGCAATAATGTTCCTATGTGTTTTACTTGTAGAAATTTTTTTTTTTTTTACAAAGTGTTGATTGGTAGATTTTTTTCTCTTTCTACTTTTCCTTTATGTTGTTTCAATTAATAACAATTATTATTATTATTATTTCTTGTCATATTGTGTCAAAGTTACTTCTTTTCGGTCTCAATTTTCAGATGGTTCAATTATTCATAGATTTTCTTTTCTTGATGTGTTCTCTAGATCTATTGTTTTTCTTATGCTTCACATTCTCTTTGACAATTTTATTCTTTATATTTTGTTATACTTTGGTCTCCTAGAGCTTCACTGGCTTCCCCTTGCCCAATTTTAATTTTCAAAGAATTATTTTCTTCTTTAAGACTCTGGATCTCTCTCTCTTTTTTAGTTGATTGACTTTCTTTCCATAATCTTATTTTTATTGGATTTTTTTTAAAAAAAGCTCTTCTTCAATCTTATTTGATTTTTTCACTTTTTCACTTATGTTTATTTATAAGTAAGAAAATGTAAGACAAAAAGGCAAAATAAAAGCACATTATATTAATTATAAATATATTGCCATACCTACAACTGTCTAATTTTATAGTGTTTCTACAATTTAAAAATTTTTTTTTATTTTGTTACCTACATTTTAAGCTTTGCCTTATTGAGAAATGTTCCTGGGTGGAAATTTTTAAAAGTGACCTACTCTGGGATTGTCAAACTAAAATAAAAGGGAGAGGATTGAAATGAATACACTTTTTTTTTTTTTTTTTTTTTTTTTTTTTTTTACTGTCATTGGTTTCAATCAAAAACAGTGAAAACTCTTAAGAATGCAAATATAATTTTTATTGTTAAAAAAAACTCCCCAAACAAACCAAAACATTATTTTCAGCCTTTAGATCTATTCTATTCTGAATCTTTTCTGTGATTAACCTATGAGAATTATGGTCTCAAAATAAATTGATATGAAACTAGGATTTTGTAAAGGAAAAGTTTGTGGATTACAAAGAATAATGTGAAGTGATTGTTGTTGTATTCTAATTGGTTGACCATCACACCTACCATTTGTGTGGAGGGAAAAGGGAGGTTAACTTGAGAATAAACATAAGTCTCTCATAAAAATGTTGATGAAAAATAGAGACTGTTTTGAGCGTGAGAGAATAATATTTATGATAAATGTATCAAGAAGATCTATTTTACTATAAAGAAAATGATGATTCCAGGGTATTGTGGTCTATCAGTTCATTATCATACTACTGTTTATAGTAATAAAGAAAGAAATCACCCTTCCAGATCTTTCAATGATACAAATATGGTCTTGATACTGAAATCAGGGAAAGACAAAGAAGAGAAAGAAAATTATAGACCAACATTCCTAATAAACATTGATGTAAACTTTTAAAATAAAACATTAACACTTATGTTACCACCACCTAAGATTATATACAAGTTGGATTTATAACAGGAACAGAGTTGATTCAAAATAAGATTGGAAATTAATTTAGCTATGTCAGTAATATAATCACATGATTGTATCAGTGGATGATGAAACAGATTTTGACAAAACCTTACAAGGTCTATTAAAACTATCAGAACAACAGATGGAAATTTTCTTAAAATATTAAATGATATTTATCTAAATCTAAGAGCAAACATTATAGGTATATGGAGAAAAGTTAGAGACTTTTCCAAAAACATCTAGGTAAAGTAACTTTCATTATTTCTAAGTAATTAAAATAACATTATAAATACTATTATTTAACACAGTGCTAGAAATGCTAATTATAGCAATAACACAAGAAAAAAATTGAAGGAATAAGCATAGGTATAGGGGAAAAATATTGCTCTTTTCCCCAAATGATATGATGGTATATAAAAGTTAATTAAAAATTAACTGAAGTAATAACTTTAATAAAGTTGCAGTATAGAATACAAATCCACATAAATTATAAGCATTTATATTTTTATATATGTGTATGCACACATAATTATATACACATATGCATGTACACATAAAAATATGAATGCTTATAATATATTTACATATATATATATTATATGTGTATATATCCCAAAAAATGCAGCAAGAGGAGCTAGAAAGAGAAATTTCATTCAAAATTACAACAGAAGCTGTAAAATATGTGGGAGAGCAACTTCCAAGATTCACTTAGAGATTATATGAATTTAACTATAGAATACTTTTTTCAATAAATAAGGACAGACCTAAATAAAGATACATTAACTACTCATGGTAGATCAAACTACTATAATCCTATACTATAATACTACTTAGATTAATTTACACATTCAATGCTTTAGCAATCAAACCCCCAAAATAATGAATAATAGAGTTAGAAAAAATGACATTCATATGGAAGAACAAAAAACTAAAAAAGAAAACTCAAAGGTGAAAATGAATAAAAGTGAAAATGGGGTCTATCCACACTAGATCTAAAACAAAGCAGTGGATGATAGCTAGGTGGTGGAGTGAATAGAATGCTAGACTTGAAGTCAGGATCACTATATGTGATCTTGGACAGTTCATATAATTTCTGTCTATACCTATATTTTCTTATTTATAAAATTTGGATAATAATACCACCTACCTTGTAGGATTTTTGTGAGAACAAAATGAGAATATTTGAATGGAACTTTGCAGACCATATTAATGCTAGCTGTTAATTATTAAGGCAAGCTAATACTTGTTAAAAAAGGAAAAGTTGATCAGTGGAATAATATAGGTATACAACATAAAGAAGAAAACAAACAATAGCATAGTTTAATAGACTCAAAGATGTCAGTTACTGGGGAAGGAATAACCATTTGACAAATACTAATAGAAAAATGGACAACAGTCTGGCAGAAATGAAATTTATACTAATACCTCACACGGTATTCCAAATTAAGTTGCATACCACATTTGGCATGATTATAAAAAGTCCTATTAAATACAAATTAGAGAAGCAAGGAAGAAATGACTTCTTTGACCTATGAATAGGGAGGGAAGTTATGATTAAATAAGTTATAGAGTATTATAAGATAAGGTGATTAAACAATTATATGAAATTGAAATGTTTTTATAGAAAGAAATGTAATGTTCAGGTAGCAAAAATTTGATAGGAAACAGATCACTAGAAAAAATTTGCAACAAGTTTTTCTGATAAGGTGCTCATTTCCAAGAAAAATAAAAAGCTAATTCAAATAAATGTAAGAACAAGAGTCATTCTCTGAAATATAAATGATTAACATATAAGATGAAACCGTTTTCAAAGGAAGAAACTGAAGTTATAAACAATCACGTGAAAATGTATTCTAAACAGCTAATAATTAGGGAAGTATAAGTTAAAGCAACTCTGAGATTTTATATTCATATGGAATCAGATGAGCAAAGATGGCAAAAGAGAAAAATGGCTAATGTTGGAGGGGATGTGGGAAAACAGGTACTATTAGTACTAGTTGGTGCAAATGTGGGTTAGCCTGTTTTGGAAAGCAATTTGAACTATGCCCAGAATTTATTAAATTGTGCTTTGATCCAGTCACTACTATTAGGCCTACACCTCAAAAAAGTCAAAGAGGAAAACATACATGTGCACACATATGTATACCCACAAATTTATAGTACCTTTTTTCTTGAAGGCAAAAATTGGAAACTAAAGGGATTTCCTTTTATTGAGAAATCATTAAACAAATTGTTATATAGATATAATAGAATATTGTGCCATTAAATATGAAATGGACAAGTTCAGAAAAAACTGATAAGACTTTTATGAATAGAAACAGAGCTAAGTGAGCAGATATAGGAGAGCAATTTATATAATAACAAAATTTTAGAGAAAGTAAATTCTAAAAAAATATTATTCTGATCAACACAATGATATATCATAAGTCCAAAAGAATGAAGATGAAACATGAACCTTACCTTCTCACAGAGAAATGATGAATTTTAAATGCAGAAAGGTAAAGATATTTTCAACCATGGATAATGAGGAAATTTGACTGGACAACATATATATGAAATAAAGGATTTGTTTTTTAGGTTTAAAAGATTGCTCAGTGGAAGAGACATTAATTTTAAAAAGCTTGTTACTTAAAAATAAAATAAACTCATCAATACTAAGATGGATTGCAGCTGACTGAATTATACTTGTAATGTTGGTAGGAAGTAGTATCTTGACATCCACTGACCTATCACTTGAGTGTCTTGAAGAGTCAGATTTATTAATTGCCTACTATATGGCAGGCACTGGGGATATGTTTATAATGCTTATTATTGAGAGATAAAGATCAGAGAGACATCAGAGAGTAAGTGAATGAAGGCGTGCATCATTCTCATGTTTTTTTTTGTCCTTGTAGAGATTTCTGATTCTGAGCTGCTCCTTGCATTTGACCAGGAGTAGAGAGGTTTACAAAACAGGGCACTTTTGATGGGAAGGGAAGTTGGCCATATAGCCAGTTGTAACTTGTGGTCTGTAGTGGGCTCAGTGAAGAACAAGCTGATATTGAAAATTTGGAAAACTGGAGCAAAGCTGAATTTGTGATGACTGAGGCTAGATCAGCCTGGAAGACAAACAAGTCTTTCTGTGAATTCTTGAAGCCAGGATCAGCTAGTGGATAAAATATCAGCCCTGAATTCAGGAGGACCAGAGTTCAAATGTGATCTCAGACATTTAACATTTCCTAGCTGTGTGACCCTGGGCAAGTCACTTAACGCCAGCCTCAGGGGAAAAAATATCTTGAAGCCAGTTCGTTCTCATAATTTAAATTCTTTTAGTAAACCTTTTAATAAACCTTGAAAGATGATCAAACAAAGCATTTTCGCTATTTTCCTTTTAGAATGGGAGCTCCTTGAAAACAGGGTTTGTTTCATTTATTATGCATTATTTCCTGTGTCTAGCATGGTGTTTGGCACACAATAATAAATGCTACTTGCTTTGTTGATTTAATTTTGCTATATGATTTTTTAAAAAGTTTATATTTCTTCAATAAATCATTAGGTCCTAAAAAGTAAATTGTTTTAATTCTTATGGATAACATTATTTGTTTGAAAGTGGAGAAATCAGTTGTGGGATGGGGCTCGAAAGGCAATATGAGATTTAAATAATTCTTTTTCTTAAAATTTCAATAATTCTCAGATTAGATTGCCATTTTCTTGTTTCTATACCTTTAATTTTGGTGAGGGTTATGAGTTTGTGGACTGAGTGTTTTGAAGACTCGTTTACCTTTGGTAAAACCAGCACCTGTGCATTGAATACATTTGTCTTCTTGCCACTGCAGTCCCTCAATCTCCCCCTACCTCAGCCCCCCATTTTTAGTGATGGCTGGAGAGTAGTGCCATCTGGTGGTCAAATTCCTTCCTGGCAGGATACTAACTACGCTAATATTTAGTATAACATTTTAAGGTCTGCAAAACACTTTATATTATTTCACTTGTTCCTTACAACAATATTGTGAAGTAGGTGCTATTGCTATTCTCATTTTATAATGAGGAATCTGAAGCAGAGAGCTTGGCTTGCGTAAGGTCACATGGTCAGTTTCTGAGAAAGGATTAGAACTCAGATCTTTTTCACTCTACTACTACATACTAAGCCCTGATATTAACAAACTGATTACATGCTTCTCTGTAAGTTGCAGACAGTAGAGATAGAGCTAGTTTATAGGCATCTTTTGCTAGCACGGTATTGGGGAATCTCCCAAAAGGGAATAGGGTTTGTACAATCTGTCACTCAATAAAAGCTATCACACAAACTCTTTTCTCAAGTAACTTACAATTTAACGTGTGTAAGACGTGCAAAAATAACTGATAAAAGCAATTGAGCTGGGAAAACTTTCATCAGGTGTGTATGTGTGTGGGACTGAGTGTGGAAAAGTCAGGTCTAGGGATCCATATGAATAACGGTACAGAGGCAGGAACATACAAATACGTTCTCGTATAAAGTTAGCAATATTTTTCCAATTTGTCCTTTAAAAAATGACAGCCATTTTTACGTACTGGGTTCATGTAAAATATGAGTTTATCTGTGATAGTTTTTCCTAGGGGACACCTTTAGATATCAGCCTGCTGGAACGTTCCAATTTCTTTCTTTTCGTGGCGATTTCACTGGGTCTGTCATTGGAAAATATTACAAAGCTATTTACTTTTGTATCTGTGGAGCATTAAATACTGAAGGTGATGACATCCCTTGAGTTGCTTGTATTCTCATAGGAACGCAGGAGCTTTTGCGTCTAATGCAATGAATATTTGAGACAATGTGCAAAAGCATTGGAGATAACAAAAACAAAAGGATTTAAAAGGTTAAAATAAAAAATCCAAGGCCCTGGAGGCATTCCTCTCATCTCTTCCACTGCCTTCTGGTTCTTCATTCAACCTCCCACTTTTCTATTTTTTTCTCTCCTTATTGCTTCAATCCCATCTGTTCCCATTTCTATTCAGCCTGCAACCATCTTTCAGATCCTATTCTCTCCTCCCTCCTGTCGCATGCACAGAGACAGGCAGCATTTGTCTTTTTCAAGGGCTCAGAGTTTCCCTTTCCTCCAATCATTACAGTAGGGAGGTTTAGGACTCCAGAAAGCAGCAGGCGGCGGGGTGGGTGGGCGCCTGTGCCCGAGCTCGTAGGGAGGAGGGGCGGTAATGACGCAATAGGGGAGGGAGACTAGGGGTGCAGGGGGCAGGGCGGAGGCGGAAGTCCCTCCTCCCGGAGCCTGCCAATGGGTTGGGCTGAGGCCGAGTCCCCCAGTGGGGCAGGGGAGGAGGAGGAGGAAGAGGATGATAGAGTGGAGAGGGAATGAGGGAGGGGGGGGAAACGTCGCTGGGATTGGCTGCGTCGGTGGGGGTCCCTTCACGCTGATTGGCTGGGTTGTAGGGAGGAGGCCGCTCTCAGTAGCGCGACCCTCCCCCTTTCCTGGGTCGCTGTGGGGGGGAGGGGATCGGTCTGAGTAAGGCCGGGCCCCGGGTGCCTGCGGGAAGTGGTAGGGGAAGGCCGGTAGTGGCGGCGGCTTCCCTATCACGGCTGTCAGGAACCCGGAGGAACTGGGGCGTCCGGGAGTGGTTTGGTGGCCGCGGCTGTCCTGCACTGGAGAGGAGCCGGCGGGCTGACGGTGAGGAGAGGGGCGGGGAGAAGGAGGCTTCCCGGCCTCGGGTCCCTCCCGGCGGTGAGAGGACGAGCTTCGCCGGCGGAGGCCAAGGGAGCTGTTGGTGGCTCCGTTAATCGTGGCCGGGGAAGGCAGTGGTGGCCGCCCCGCTGCCTTTGTGGGTCAGTCACCGGGCGGCAGCTGTCTCCCCTGGGGGCCGGGCCTTGCGTCTCCGGGGTGGGACCGAAGCGGGCGGGTTTAGCCCTGGCGTAAACATGTTTGGTTCAGTGGAGTCAAGGCTGGCGCCGGGCACTATCCCCAACCTTGGCCGCCCCTGCCCGTCTGTGCTCCGCCCTTTGCTGCCGGGGCGACCGGCTAGCTGGGCAACTCGGCTGCTGCTGCGCGCGCTTGTGAAAATGTGTGCACGCGTGCGTATGCACTAGCTGGGTGCCCTCCCGTTCTTGGGATTAGTTACATAGAGGTGACTGCACTGGAGATCGGGAGCCTGTGTTTGCTTTCTTGCGTGTGTGCGTGTGCGTGCGTGTGCACTCTGCGTCCTCCCATAGCGGTTATTGCTTTGGATGAATAATCCATGATCAATTATTTATTTCATGCACCATTTACGGGTCTGAGAGAATGGCAGCGGAGCCCTTGACAGTGTCATTTGTCACAGCAGGGATGCTTCCTGTTTTATTTTTGGGTGCACAGTTTGCATATGGAGGAGAGGGTATTTGTTGTGACTTGACTATTGTTTTTAATAATCTCGGACAAGCTGCTTAATGTAATATAAAATGCAATACTATAGATCTGAAGAATGTTCCTGTTATGGATCTTATTTTTAGAAAAAGGGATAGTTTTTGCTGAATTAAACCCTCTCCCTTATGGAATAGTTTTTGTTTAATTAAATCCTTTTTCTTGCCCTTTAAATATAACGATTTGTGTGTGTGTGTATATATATGTATGTATACATATGTGTGTGTGTGTAGTATACTTATATGTATGTATACACAGGGGATCCCCGAAATCTTTTAAGTTTAATAGCTTAAAACCACTAAGACTTTTGGAACATGTGTGTGTACACACATTCCTTAAAATATTTGTGTTTTACTTATAGGTCTTGAGAGCCAGGAAGGGGCTCATAGATAAAAAATGTCTTCTGAATCCTTCTGTTTAGCTGCCCAGGCTAGGTTTGACTCCAAGTGGTTAAAAACAGATTTACAGGTAAGAGTTTAATGCGTTTTTTTCTTTTTTTAAATTGTGGGTATGATTCCAGTTTAGAGATAATCTTAACTGAATTGTGGTAGGTTTTCCACCTTGAATTGTAGTTTCTGGTTTACATTTCATGTTGACTCTAATGGAGAAAGATTTGATTTCTGTAATGGATATTCAAATTAGATTCCCTGTAGTGACTTGCCCAGGGTCACACAGCTAGGAAGTGTTAAGTGTCTGAGATCATATTTGAACTCTGTCCTCCTGAATTCAAGGCTGGTGCTCTATCCACTGCGCCACCTAGCTGCCCCTTTGGTTCACTTTTAAATGGGCATATATAATTTCTTGGTAATTCTGTTTGCTTCCCTCCCTCAATTCTGAATCCTTTTCCTTCCTCTCTACCCCTCCCCTAACCCATCTACCATCATAGGGAGTTTAGTAGTTAACAGTTTATTATGTATACAAGTAAACACATTTATTTAATTGCATTACTATTTGAGTTTATTGAGAAATGGGCTTTGGAACCATGTTTTTTGGATTAGTTTTTAAAGTGGCTATCACTAATGTTTTTATTCTTTGCAAAAGTGCTTGCAAATCAAAAGGTGTGCATCATTTATAATTAAAAAATAGAATTGTGGTGGTATGTTGCTTGTCTTTTAAATTTCAAAAGGTGGAATAAGCCTTACAGAAAATACTTATCTTCATAATTCCTTATCATGTACATAAACATTTTCTTTTCTTTTTTTTTCCCTGAGGCTGGGGTTAAGTGACTTGCCCAGGGTCACACAGCTAGGAAGTGTTCCGTTTCTGAGACCAGATTTGGTCCTCTTGAATTAAGGGCTGGTGCTCTATCCACTGCGCCACCTAGCTGCCCCTACATAAACATTTTCAAAGCAATAACTTTCCAAGCAATAACTTAAATACATAAGACATTTCTAAGCAAAAGCTTAAAATATTATAGTCATATTTTGTATTAAGGTTTATTTATTTTAAATGTATCTAGAGTAATCTACCTTTTTAAAAATTTTAAGAGTATATTTTATTATGACTATTATAGAAATATTAATGAATAAAAATCATGCAAAATATCAGGTAGGTTTTATTAGTTTCTTTTCTGCTTGTCTCTGCTTGATGTTGAGTATGGGTATATTGTAGATGTACAAGTGTTTTGAAAATGTTACAGATGATATATAAACTGTTGATACAAGTGTTAATTAGAACTTAGAATAGAGAGTTTACTATATAAAAGAATAGGTTAATTTAGTCCTTTTCTTGAATTTTTGTCATGATAATATCCCTTATGTGTCTTAAATCTTTATTAGACATGACTATTTTCTGAATTGCTTTTATTTTGCTTTGGGTGTTAGTATATTTGAAGTAATTATATTTATTACTTACCAAGAAACTTTTAGTAAAATGAAAAGCTTTTTTGGCTAACAAATGGAAGTATTTTTGAGGTTTATTTTTTTAGGAAGTATATATGAATATTGGTGAAAATAGGAATTTTAACACTTTGAAACATAATAAAAACTAGTTTCTGCCATTTTGCTTTTGGCTATTTCAGGACTGATACTATTGATGGAAGATTAGCTCTTTTAAGATATGATGAATACTCTGAAAAATTTAGCCATTTCAGTTGGTCTATCTTAGTCTAGATGAAGGTTATAGGATTTGTTGAATTAGCTAACTTTGTGAAGGAAAATGTTGTTAGAAGGTTGGATACTTTTATGGGGTGAGAGCCCCTGAAATTAAGCATTTTCCTTAGTGTCTTATCCAGATTTGATTATCATTCATTTAAGGAATTGCACATTTAATCAATCTAAAAATTAAGGTAGATTAATTAAGATATAATTTTCCTGTATCTTATTAATACCATCCTGTTTCTGCTTCTTGTAAAAGTGGCAGTATCCTGAGTATGAAGAACAAAATAAAATATGAAGAACAAAATAAAAACCTTGAGATGAGGAGGTTCATTTGATATAAAAAAGGAGTCAAAGTTTTTGTGTTTGCCTGCAGTTGGAGAGAAAGAATGGGGAATATAATGTTGAAGTTTGAAGGCTTTGAACACAATTTTAGGATTTCTTAAGGAAGGAATTAGAAAGCAATTTTTTTCTCATTGTTCCTCTAAACAGGGATTAAATGGACTAGAAATTGTATGGCATTTTTGTACATTATATTCAGCAGTTTTCCATATTAGACAGTAATGGTTGATATATCAAACTGGAAGAGAAAGCTGTTATGACAAAGTGCCGATAAAAATGGACTTTTGAACTTTAAAGATTTATCAACTAAGCAAAAGCCTCTTTCCTTAATAAATTCTAGAATTATACAGCTCCTTTTATGTTAAACTACTCTAAATTTTGCTTTTTGCTTTGGTCTTCCTATTGTTTGCTAGTACAACAGTAAATTTGTACATGCCAAGCTGTAAGAAGAGATAAAATTATATATCTCCTTAGGTTGCAACTAGAATACCATCCAGACATAATTATTAGTATGAAAATGTTATTTTCATCCTCACATTTTCTTCAAGGTGATCAGGGATTTCTCAGTTACTGAATGAACCTTTTTATGATCTGTGATATTGTTGAAATCCTGATTTCTTCTTCCTGGCTTCCCTACTTTCATTCAAGCCCTAACTTCTACAGGAAGCTTCTTCCATTTCTCCTCAATTCTCATTTCTTCCTTCTGTTGATTTACATTTAGTTTATCCTTTATATATCATGTTTGTACATAATTGTTTGTATATTATTTCCCTTACTGGGTTGTGAGCTTTTTGAGAGCAGGGAGTCTTACCTTTCACATCAGTGCTTTGCACAGCATTTGTACCTACCAAAAGTAGGTACTTATGTAGTAGGTGCTTACTAAGTGTTTATTGATTGATTTTTTTTTTTTTTTGTCTTTCACACTGTCTTATACAGCTTTTTTTTTTATTTATTGCATTGGATCATTAGAGCTTTGTTCTTGATTCTCGTTTGTCTTTTTTCACTTTTATTTTTTCTGATGGCTTCAGTTTTTACATTTATACATATGTCTCCTCTAAGTCGATATATCTTGACCAAACTTTTCCCATGATCCTTAGCTTCACATATGTTTGCTGAACATCTGAATGTTCTAGTGGTACCTGAATATCAATACGTCCAAATCTGAACTATTTATTTAGCTCCTAAAACCTACCATTCCGCCTATATGCAGATTTCTATTTGTTATCAACATCTTCTGCATCGTTTAGGCCCCAAACTGCATTATTCTTTGACTTTTCTTGTTCTCATTTCTCCATATTCAAATTAAGAGCCTTAAAAAATAAGACATTTTATTAGTCCTGGTGATAACATAAGAAGTCAGTCATAAAGAAGACACTTTAAAATTGTTTATACTTTGCTTCATTTCAAATTACATTTTAACGTCATATTTGTATTTTATATTACATCTTAATCACATTTTAATAGGAAAATAACAATATCATAAATTACTGTTAGCTTTTTGATAATTGCTTTTTATTTTCAAAATACATGCAATGATAGTTTTCAACATTTACCCTTTGCAAAACTTTGTGTTCCAAATTTTTCTCCTTCCCTTTCCTCCGGCCCCCTCCCTTAGACTGCAAGTAATCCAATATAGAATAAACATGTGTAATTCTTCAAAACATATTTTTACATTTATCATGCTGCAGAAGAGAAATTGGATTGAGAAAGAAAACAAAATGCAAGCAAACAACAACAAAAAAAAAAGGTGAAAATTCTAAATAGTGGTTCCCATAGTCCTCTTTCTGGATGCAGATGGTTCTTTCCATCATAAGTCTAATTGGTATTGACTTGAATCACCTCATTATTGAAAAGAGCCAAATCCATCAGAGTTGATCATCACATTATCTTCTTGTTGCCATGCACAATAATCTGGTTCTACTCACTTCACTCAATATCAGTTCATGTAAGTGTCTCCAGGCCTTTCTGAAATTCTGCTGATCCTTTCTTATAGAACAGCAATATTTCATTACATTCATATGCCATAACTTATTCAGCCATTCCCCAACTGAAGGGTATCCACTTAACTTTCTAGTTCCTTTGTTAGCCCATTTTAAATCTATTCATATATTTAATGAAGTTTTCTTGTTTCTTAAGAAAAATTGTAGTCAGTGAATGCTATTCTGCATTGTATCACTTTTTATAAAATTTATTTTTATAACCTTTTATATTTGTCACTTTTGCACCATAATATACTAAATTATTAAATTAACATAATTTATTAAGACATTTCCAGTTATTGGGCTCTTAAAGATTCATTTTCTTTTTATTATCCACTTTCCTTTGAGTGTAGTTCCAAAAGTGGGATTGTAGGATCATTTTTCTGAATATTGTAAATTTTGGAGAGCATTTAGTTTGATAAAGAAGTGTAATGGAAACCTGATTCCCAGTACCTTTACTAGATTATCTGTGAAAATTATGTAAGCTATATGCCTTAATCTTGAGGTAAAAGTGATCTCTCCTTAAATTTTATTATAGCTTTCGCCTTACCCTTTGCTCTCATCACTTTCTGCCTTGTTTCAGGGTCACAAATCTAGAGCTGAAAAGGATCTAATGTTACTCCTTATTGTTAGCTACTATGTGTAGTAAAGTATGGATCTTGGATACAGAAAACCTGAGCTTGGGTCCTTTCTTTGCTTTTTAGTTGTGTGATACTGGAAAAAGTCACATTGCTTCTTTGATCCTCAGTTTATTAATCTATAAAGTGGGCACACTAATGCTTCCTCTACTTAACTCAGAGGGTAAGGATGTAAAGAAAGTATTTCGTAAAACTTTGGATTCTTGTCGTGTTTTTGACACTTAGTTCTTGTGAAATCATGGGCAAATCAGTCATAGAGATCTGAGCCACAGATTCCTCATTTGTAAAATGAGAGTCATAATAGGTGAACTAGCCACTTCCCAAGGATGTGAAGAACAAATGAAAATGCATGGAAAGCTCTTTGCAAACCTTAAAGGTCCAAGAAAATGTTCATTGCAAAAAATCCTCCCTATGAAATTATAAAAAGACAACAGAGTGATGGATATAATTCCGAACTTGGGTAACATGGATCTAGTTTCAAATCGTACTACTACTTATGCTAAGTTTGTGATTATGGACAAGTTATATAACCTTTTCAGCCTTAGCCATTGGTTGCAATTTGCCTTAGCACTTGTGAAATCATAGATGGTTAACATAGTGAGTGACTAGTTAAGTACCTTAAAGGTAGAGTTTGTGGTTTTTGTTTTTGTTTTTATTTTGTTTTTTTCATTCTATGCAATCCTATCTGTGAAGTACAGTGCCTGATATGTTGTAGAATCTCAAAATTAAATAAAATTTTTGACAAGTCAGAGTACTACCAGAGACTCAAGGGCAAGGAAAAGAAGGGAGAATTGAGATAAGAGAAAGCTTCATGGAATAGGGGTAGATCTTGATCTGTGAAGAAAAGGATTTCTGTAAATGGGGGAGAACCTTGCAAATATGGCTATATACATCTATGAAGGCAAAGGGATAGAGGAAAAGGTATAATGAAGGTATAAAGAATTATAATGAATGACAGTAAAGGAAATAGAGTGTAAAATCAGGTTTTATAACTAGATTGTATATGAGCTTGAATGCTTGGCTAAGCAGGTTGTATTTGTGTTCAATAGGCAGTGGAGAACTACTGAAGGTTTTTGGATGGGGAGAGAGGGTATATGTTACATGTATGAGATTCCAATAATTGATTCTTGTCCTGAGATGTTCCTGGGTGGGATGTTTTCAGTGTGTGGTGTATATATGTTCTTATTGCTTTTTTGTGGCCATTTTTATCGTTTATGTGGTCTTTTGACTCTTCTCTTTCTTTGCAACTCAATGTGATCCTTTTTGTATAACTTTAATACAAATTAATATACTATAATCTTGTGTAGCCTATTGGTAGGTTCCTTAAAAATGCTTGCCTATTGATATTTCTGGTCATTTTAATGTTTGTTTCAATGGAAATAAATTAGATTTAATATATTAAACTTAATATATTAATTATTTAATATATTATATATTATAATTATATTCCTTGTTGTTTCCATTGATTTAAGGCTTATACTATTGTATATGATAGCTATTAAAATGTATTTCATTAATGCTTCATTGATATGAATTTAGAGCCATTAATGTTTATTATTATAGTATCCACCACAAAGCATTTATCCTTCTATTCTCCAATTTTGAGTGATATTAAATACTAACATCTAATAATGAGAAATATCAAAAGATAAAAAAGACTAATTTTAAAAAACTATTGATTCTGTATAAATGAATCTCTGATAATTGTATCTTCCATTTTTTTTCTGTTGTTTATATTTTTGGTGTAATAAAAATAGAAATTTAAGGATTTTAAACTTGTTTTTGGTGTTATTTTTAGAAATAGAAGCACATTTTTTTTTAAGCTCTATCTCTTCCCTCCTGCTTAGACACATTTATGTCTAAGATGACTTAGCAGTATATAACTGAAATCAACTTCTATTCAAACCAGTGCTGTTTTTGTTTACAAAGTCCTTAGTTAAAAAAGGGACTTTTAATCTATTAATTAGTCATTATGTTTGTGTAATTATGGCCTTTTTTTTGGAAGTCTTATTTAACATTGTTACCTTATTGTGTGTCTGATCCTTGTACTTGAAAAATATGTATGCTAAACTATATTCCTTTTTCCATCTGTTGAAACATGACTGTAAAAAAAAATTTACCAAACTCTTGTCTAATTGTAGAAAAATTTTCTGCTAAATAATAGTTTGTGGGAGAAGTTGAAGAGTTTTAATTCAAATCATATGTAACATTTAAACATAAAATTCAGTATAATATAAATTTAATTTTAAAATAGTAGGATAAATAAACCTGAAATGTTGGAATTAATTTTTTTCCCAAAACAAACACCTTTTTTTAAAAAAAAAATCAATCCACCCATCTTCATCTGTAAATTTTGTTTAGAATATTTTTTTTCCTTACGAATTTATTCCCTTTCTTATAAGGTCAACATAATTTTGTTGAAACAACTGTTTGTGCTACATGCATATTCCATCCTTCATTTCTTCCTTAGTAAAGAGATCTCATCATTTTGTTAATTGTATGATTTTTCTGGTAACATTCCATGAGTGAATTTTTCATATAATTGAGATTTGCCCCTTTTAATTGTCAAAATTTTCTGGGAGGAAGGGGAAAGAATGTATTGGGAAGGGGAGGATAGTCTTTTTATTTAAAATTTTTCTAAAATGAATTCTGCCTTCAACCGAATAAACTATACATGCAATCTTTTCCTGATGATTGTTCATTGTGAATGCTAATACTATTCTACAATTTATGGAGCTTACATACCTTCAGGGACTTTTGAGATGTGCAGGACCTAAGTTTGTCCCACTAAAGTTTTCAGCTTTGCTTTTTTGGGTTATTATCTTTTCCTTTTCACTTCTTGGAACCATGTAGCCAGATTTTATTAGAATTGCATCTAAAGTTAAAAGTAAGAAGTCTGAGAGAAAAAAAAATCTATGAATGATGAATTTGAATTTTTAATATTATTGAGATTTTTAAACATCTGTATTGATTTCCTTTCTTCCTCCCTTCCTTCTTTCTTTCCTCCCTTTCTTCTTTTCTCCTTTCCTTCGTTCCTTCTCTCCCTCCCTCATTTCCTCTTTCCTTGCTCTCTTTCTCTCTCCCTTCTTCCTTCCTTCCCCCTTTTTCCTTCCCTCCTTCCTGTCTCCCTTTCATCTTTTTTTCCTTCCTTCTTTTTTCTTTCCTCTCCTTCCCTCATTCCCTTCCTGATCCTGCTTGTAGTTAATTTTGCTGAGCTTAATGAGACCTTATGAGTGTTTTTTTCTCTTGTTAATTTGATCCTTGATTTCATCAGTCTAGGGACCTTTGGGTGAATAACTTCTGCCACTACAAATTAGCACCTTCTCTCTAAACTCCTTTTCTAGTTAGAGTTTCAGAATTATCTAGGACTCTGGGCTCCCAATTTTTTTTCATTGTACACCCCTGTGGAGAAAAAAAAATGAGTCTATAAACCTAGTATATTTACTTATTTATAAATTATAAACAAGTCCTGAATACTAATAATTATGTATTACAAAATTGATGCACAAATGAATAACTTAAAAGATGTCAAATAATATTATTCATACAGAAACCTTTTTTTCTCTTAATAAAATATTTTAGAATAATATTTTAGATTAGAAGATTGTTTCCAAGTTTTTTACATGCTGAAATGAGAGTTTTTGTAGATAATACATATGTTGTTTTCAGCAAGCCAGGAGGAATATTCTAGTCTTCAAATGTGGAGTGCTGTAGAAGGATCAAGAAAAATGATAACTGAGACTAGAACATGAGATTTATCAATTAAGAGTTTTTTGGTTACTTTGGATGGAGCAATTTGTTAAGTGATAAAGCAAGGATGATGATGATGAGGTTGAATAGAAGGAAAGTGGTGCCCTTGATGGAAACAGAAAAATTTGAAGAGAACAGAGTTTTGGATGACAGAATGTAATGAGATCTGCAGTACAGATTGCAACCTGTTCGGGTATTTTTATCCATTGTAAGTTTTGTTATCATCAAAAAATGAAAAGTTAGGAGTTTGTAGTGTTATTCAGTAGCTTCTGTTCAGAAGTGCAAAACCTACTAACTGCGGGGAGCTTGTGAAGGCTACAAGATGAACTGGAGTGCAGAAAATTTTGTCTGGGCAGTGGCTGTGGTGACTGGGTGGCATTTATGTTATAACTTCATTAAGGAGCTTGTCCTGGCATTGCCATAGCAGATCAGTGACATGTGATATGGAGTAAGGGGAAGTTAGTTTTGAGTATGTGAAGCAGCTGGTGGTTGTTGTGTTGGAGATAAGGCCACACCCTGGGAGAATGGCATGTAACCCATTTTCCCATTCTGTAATTGATTGACCTCATAACCCTTAGAGTCACCCCAAGAGTGTATAGTGACACCTTCACTTTGAAAACCACTGAACTATGGCATTGAGAGGCATTGTAGTGATCCTTTTAAGATCACATGGCTAGTATTTATCAGAGATGAAATTCGAAACTAATCTTTTTGACTCCAAGGCCAGTTTTCTGAGTCTTGCATTAGGAGGAGCGGTGGTATGTTGTATTTTAAATAAGAATTCTGTACATACTATGAGTTCTGTGTGTTTCCTAAGTGGCAGGACAACAGTGTATTCATATGCCTACTTTCTCATAGGTGTCACTTTACTTTTATCATTAACATCTTTATCTTTCTAATAGTTCTGAGGTGGAATCTCAGAGTTGGTACAATTCTAATTTCCCTATTCATAGTAGGCAGACTTTCATAGGCATTAAAAAAAACACTTATTTACTTTTAAGATTCATTTTTTTTTTTTTTCCTCTGAGGCTGGGATTAAGTGACTTGCCCAGGGTCACACAGCTAGGAAGTGTTAAGTGTCTGAGACCACATTTGAACTCGGGTCCTCCTGAATTCAGGGCTGGTGCTCTATCCACTGCGCCACCTAGCTGCCCCTTTTAAGATTCATTTAAAATTTTTTTGAGTTCAGAATTATCTCTGTCCCTTCCACTTCTCTTCCACCTATTGTGAAGGCAAGAAATGTGATATCAGTTATACATGTGTAATCATGCAAAACATATTTCCTTGTTAGTCATGTTGGAAAAAAACAGAGAAAAATAGAGAAATTAAAAAAAAATTATGCTTTGATCTATTCAGACTCAGTTCTTTCTCTGAAGATAGATAGCATTTTTCATAATAAATCCTTTGGAATTGTGTTGGATCATTGTATTGATCAGAATAGCTGATCAAAAGTCATTTTCAGTTTATCATTTCTGTTATCATATTGTTCTGTTTACTTAGCATCACTAATGTCATTCTTTCCAGGTTTTTTTGAAACTATCCTTCTTGTTTTATATATATATATATATATATATATATATATATATATATATATATATATATATATATATATATATATATATATATATATATATATATATATATATATATACTTGTTATTCTTGTTATAATTCCATCACAGTCATATCCCACAATTTATTCTCCAATTGATGTTTATACCTTCATACTACCATGAAAAGGTAGTATGCTATGAGAATTTTTGCACATCTAGGTCCTTTTCCCTTTTTTATGATCTTTTTGGGATATAGAGATACTTGTATTGGTATTGCTGGATCAAAAGGTATGCACAATTTGCCTTTTGGGTATAGTACCTACTTACTCTTCAGAATGATCGGGTGAGTTCACCATTCTAGCAGTGCACTTTTTTTTTCTCAATAATATTTCATTTTTCCAAATACATATGAAGATCGTTTCCAACTTTAATTTTGTAAGATTTTTATGTCTGAAAAATTTCTCCCTCCTTCCCTTCCCCAAGACAGCAATTAATCTGATATAGATTAAATATATACAATCCTTTAAAACATATTTCCATATTTGTCATGTGGTACAAGAATAATTTTGATAATCATTTCTGAGGACATGCAATAATTCATTTTTGTAGGCATAGTTTAACAATTTACAACATGGATTATAAAAAGGATGACTTTTCTGGGAGGAGGGAGTCTTCTAATTACTATTAGCTGAGACATGAAGAAGGGAGATATATATATATATGTGTGTGTGTGTGTGTGTGTGTATGTATTTTATATTCATTTAAATATTGAACTTCTCCAGTGCTCATGAAATGAATTTAGAAAAATTCAATGTATGCCACTTTTTAAGAAATACATTTATTGTATGAAGTGATTATTCTTTATATGCTTAATGAGAAATGTTTTGTCAGTTCAGTCAATATCCTGTTTTTCTAATTCTGAGGTATGTGCTATACTACATAAAATTGTGCTATGAAATCAGTAGTTGAAGGACTGCTGAATTACCTTTTCATTTTGGCTATGCATTTTAGCAGATTCTACAAAGTATAATTTCGTAAGTATGAATTTTAAATTATGAACATAAAATTAAATCCCAACAAGTTACATCTCATGAAAATTCTATATGTTGATATGTCTGTAATTTTATGTTGCTATTTATAGAGGTAAAGATGCTTAAAGATGATAATTATCCTTTACTTTGAAGTGGCCCTGACTCAGATCCTTCCCCTCAATAATATAGGTTTGATATTGGAAGAAAATGAGACACTTCTAGGTCAGCAGCAGTTGTCAAAAGAGATTTAATTAGTCAGAGAGGGAGAAGGATATTTAATAAGGAATAGCACTAAGGTTACTTTGAGTAAAGCTCCTTTGCTTGTATTACCTACCAGTTTGACTTACAAGACATTCCTTTCCTATCTTTTTTCTAGTTCCACTTGCTCAACTCCTCATATCTCCATAGCAGTGGGTATTCACTCAACTGTCTGCTAACTTAACATTTTGAGCCATCCAGTTCTCAAGAATTGTTTTTTCAAGGAAAAACTATCCTAAAAAAAAGATGGTCTCTTCTACCATATCCCTGGAATATTAACTTGAGTAAATAAATTATAGACCTGTTTTCAAGATCTTACACAGTTTGAAGGAATATAGTTATTCAGTTAAATTAAAAAAAAAAGCATCAATGCAGTTCAACAAAATAAGTCTTACGTAATAAAGTTAAATCAGTGAACTATGTAGAAAAAAGAAAATGAAACATCATGAGTTGTGATATGCTTTTTATTAGTGATAATCAGTGCTATCATCTGTGTTCTTTATGAAGAAAGTTTATAAAGAAAATTTAAAATTACATTTTATGCCCATTAGAAATTTTTATGAAAACTTGACATTAATAAGAATAAGCCTGAACAAATACTAACAAATATGCAACTAAGTTTATATTGACCTATTCCAAGTTAGTTGTATTATTTCATTCCTTTAATTTTCTATTTGAGTTTACTCATCCATTTTTTGTTCCAGACTTTAAATCTATTTAAAATTTTTCATGTCTTTTGATTTGATATCCTGTGCCCTTCTGCAGTATTTAGCTTTTTTTTGTTAATTAGCTTAGCCCCAAATAGTTTTTCCTTCCTTTGTAGACCTATAAGACTGTGTTATAATTGCTTATACTTATTATGCTTTAACCTTTTAACTAGATTATAATTTCTTGGATAGTATGTTTATAAAGAAAGAGTAATACTTTTCTATTAAAGGAATAGGAAGATTAGGCGTTTAAAAGGGTTATTAATTAGAAATTCATAGATTAAGATCAATTATAATATATTTTTCTTTTTATTTTTTGTTAGCTTGCTTTTACAAGAGATGGACTCTGTGGCCTATGGAATGAAATGGTCAAAGATGGAGAAATTGTATATCCTGGGACAGATGTAATACAGAATGGAGAACTACCCCCTCGAAAAGGTATTTCTAGAATTTTTTAGTTTGCACAGTCTTTTCCAGTGTACAAATTGTTTGTTCCTAAGTTAGGTAGTATTTACTAGAAAATGAATATTTGTCCTTAAATCTTGGGGAGTTAGATTTTTTCATTTGTTGGTGACATGTTGAATACAGGTACCAAGTCTGAAGCAATAGTTAAATAGCCTGATATTTTCAGAAGTATTTCCTGGGAAATGTTAACATTTTCTTTTTGAAAAACAATTTTTCTGCCTTTTTGGATCTTTGTGTAATGTCTGTCATCACAGATTATGTTTAAAATAATTTTTTCATTTCAAAAATGATTAAATATCCCTAAAACTATTCACATCTTTTAATTTTGTTTGTATAGAAATGCTAATTTATATCCCTAAAATTAGGAGATAACTTTCTGTGTTGCTCTCTATGGAATAGGAATGGGAATTATCTCTGACATGGAGATTGAATCTACCCTTTAGGTCACCACCAAGATGTGATTTCTTGTGGTTAAATCTAGAGGATTTAAAGTATAAAAGTAGGCTCTTATAAGCTAGAAGGGATTTCATCTAGTTTTCTCTTTCTACAAATGAAGAAAATGAGGGTTAGAGAGCTTGTTTTCAAAAGTCATTATCTTCACCATGTTAAAAGTGAACAAGATATTTTAAAAATAGAGAATTCTTTTTGTGAAATGAAATGCCACAACTTGTTATCTAGAATAGCAGGTTGAGAATGAGAAGATTTTTAAAATATTAGTATTTCTAAATTTTCAATATGGATTAAAACACTGAAAACAAATTCTATCATGGTCTAATTAGATTTAAAAAGGTATTTTTAAAATCAGGGTTTTGTCAAATACAGAGATTGTAACTTTTTCCCTCTTTTTTCTTCTTATTCTTTCTTGCTTGATGATAAAAAAGAACTAAATTGCTTGTTATATTTATTGAATAACATTTTGTATTCATTTTTCTTTAGTTTTAAAAAAGTTTTAGGTGTAATTAAATTAAGGTGCTTTTATTTATATGATCCTTGATTATATGGTCATTTCCCCCTTATGTCATCTCTTAATAGAACTTTCAGAGATAGTATCAATGCATCACCTGTTTTTTTTTTTTTTAAACTAATCTATCCCCCCCCCAAAAAAAAATTAAAACCAAAACCAAATAACTTGACTGATGTACTCAGAAAGATTAATTTGAAATTCTGAGACTATATTTTTAAAAGTAGTATAATTTTTAATAGTAAGAAAAATATAAATAATTAGGCATTACAACTAGAGTTTCTGGAAAATACCCAGAGTGTATTTTCTTTCCCTGGGGCACAATTAGCACTGTTCCTTGCATAGATCTTCACTCTTGGGTCTTTATTGTCTCTAAGCATGTTCTCTTTTACTGATTCCTTCAGAAATTTTTGTTAAATTTGAACATTTTTCTTGAGATGTATGAGTGTTTATTATGTTTTCACTTTCCCCTGAGATAAGGTTGTCATTTTCTTTCCTTTGAAATCACAAATGGAATATACTAGACCAATTCAGAGAAATGATGGAATTATATATGCATAATAGTTCATTTGTTGTAACTAAATGCTGTCCATTTTGTGGAAACATACCCAAAGAAAACAACATTGAACCACTGTGTTTAACTTTCAGTCAGTAGTCAGTGAGCATTTATTAAACTCCCATTAAGTGCCCCCCCCCCACTGTGCTAAGCACTAGGGATATAAAGAAAAGAAGAAAAGAGACTGCCTTCATAGTTTAGTGAAGGATACATAAACACACATGCAAACAAGCTATATACATGATAAATAAGTAACAATTAACAAAAGGTACTAGAATTAAGAGGGAAGGCTTATTTACCATATAGGGTGGGATTTTTTATCTGGCACCTGAAGGAAGCCAGGAGATAGACCTAAGGAGGGAGAACATTCCAGGATGGGGGGGGGGCAGCCAGAGAAAATTTCTAGAGCTGAGAAATGGAATGTTATCTTTGTAGAACAGTCAGTAAGCCCTTGTTACTGGAACAGAGAATTATATGAATGGGGAGTGGATGCAAAGTGTGAAAAGACTGGAAAGATGAAAGGAGAGGCTAGGTTATGACGGGCTTTGGACAGTAAATGGAGGCATTTGTTTTGTATATTAGAGGTGATATTGTTTTGCATATTGGGGAGGGTAGCTGGAAGTTACTGATTGGAGGGAGTTATGGTCTGAGAATGGGTGCTTTAGGAAATTAACTTTGGTGGTGGAATGGAGAATGCCCTGTGGCAGGCTGACCAACTAGCAGGCTACTGTAATAATGATGAGGGCAGGAGAGTAGAGATATCAGAGAAGAAAAGGGGGCATGTGAACTCAAAGCTGAACTCATTGAGGCCTTGGAAACATTGGATTGAATGGGGTGGGGGTGAAGGAAGGTGAGAAGTACTGGGGAGTGGAGGAGAAGATCTGTGTTGTGAACTCCGGAGAGTTAGAGGCTGGTGGTATCTTAGATGATGATTAGGAAAGTTTGGGATTAGAGGGTGATTTAGGGGAAAAAATAATGAGTTCAGTTTTGGACATTGTAAGTTTGAAATGTTTAGAAGGCTGTTGGAGATGCAAGATTGGAGGCCAGTGGAGAAGTTAGGACAGGAAAGATTACATTTTAGATGGTAATTAAATCAGTGGGAGCTGAAGAAAAATCACCAAGTGAAGAAGTATAGATGGGAGAAGAGAAGACAAGACATCTAGGATTGAACCTTTTTAGACATAGAGATTTAGAGGGTGTGATGAGGTATATATCTAATGATGAGGTCTACACCTCAATAAAATTAAGATTAATTGAGGTCTAGTGTCAGGATTGGGGTACAGGGAGTCAAATGGAGCTCCCCTGCAATCCCTTAGGATTCTGCGCAAGGATACAAAGTTAATTGAGGTCCAGTGGCGGCAAGAGTCCCCTGTAAATGAATTTACAGGCCCGAAAACCTAGATGGGTAAAAGAGGTTTATTGCAGGATTTGGAAGTAAGGTTAAAGTCTGGTTAGTAAAAGGCATTAGGAAGAAATACACAAGAGGCAGCAGAACAGAGAGTCTGTTGCTGGCATGTTTCAACTCTCTGCCAAGGGATGATTCCACCTTGGCTCTTTTATCTGCTTGAAGGGGCATATGGGTGGAGTTCCAGGTTGATTCCTCGAAGGCAAGAACCCACCAGGTGGGGTTGGGCTATCTGAGCAGATCATTAGAATGGGGGCTGAAAACCCAAGCCAGCTCAGATCCAGGGGGGGCTGGGTACAGCCCAACCTGGCTCAGATACTGATCTTTCCCCTTGGACCACAAAAGGGTGGTTTGGACCAGATCTTGTAATCAAAGATCAGTCCCAAAGGAAGTTGGAGATCAGACAAGGAATATCAAAGGAGCTATCGCCCTCATCATTTCCCCCCCTCAAGCAGTTAACTATTAAATTCTTTTAAGAAAAAAATTTGAGGCAATGTCTCTTATTTGAGGCAGGGTTGGAAGATTTTCTCCAAGGATCTTCAGAGCAGCGGGGTCCCCTCATCTTATTCCCCCCTCAAGCCATCACCTCCAGATGCATGTGGGAAAAGGGACGTCGATCTCCTCTTAACTTTGAGCTGACAAGGGTCATAGAGATTTGGGGTTCATGCCAGGAAGTGAAGCATGAGGTGTGGGGGATGGCAGCAGGGCATCGAGGAGGTGTTCCAGTCAGTTGTCCCCAGTCAATTGTCCAGTCAATGTTCTCCAGGCTGAAGGCCAGGTGAGAATCCAAAATTTGAAGCCTAGAGAAAACAGATCTTGGGAACAGATTAAAAGTGGGGTGTCATCCAGGGTGGAGATGGTGACATGTGGAAATGGGGAAATATATCATGTCCCCTCTGTGGGCTGCTGATAGAATGCCCATCTATTAAAGAGAAGTAGGAGAAAGTGCTGAGAAATCTAAAGCTAATCTCCCTCACTGTCTTGGGATAACAGCAATAGTTACACAGTTTTAACAACTCCCATCCCAAATCTTCATTCATCAACCATTCCCAAAGTCCCCCATAGCAGTCAGAAGTTCACTTTATGCAGGGTCTATTCCATGGTCTCTTCTAAAACTGCTTCAAGCTGAGAAATGGTTGGAGGCTTTCATTCCATGGGATGGGTCTGCTGTGCTGACAATGAAAGCTGATCTAGGTCCTGGAAGCAAGTCAATATTTGTAATTTGACCCAAAATCTAGAACAAAAACATAAATCTAACAAAGGTTAGAACAGCCTGTAATAGAAAGACTGGTCCACAGGACTGCTGCAAAAACGTGAAGAAGCCGAAAATAGATTGGCCAGAAGCTTCCTATGGGAAGAAATGATTAAAAACCTTAAAACAAAATAGTTGTGTTTTGTAACAGTAACAGACAGATGACCAGGCAAAAACTTATTTGCCCAAACATTTAGGATACAATGATTACATGTAATAAGACTGAAAATAGCAAGGTATGACATAATTGAATTGCATTAACAATTCTATTGACCATTGCTCTGATCATAAAATCAGTTACAGGAGGAAAAAATGCAAGAACATAACTATAACATGAGCAGTTAAAACTCAACTTCCAATCAATTGTCCCACTAATTGCCAGAGGGTGGAGCTTTAAAACTCCCAAAAAAACATTAACTTTAATTAACTTTAAGCTCAAGAAAAGTTTTATTCCCACTAACACATTCCATTAATCAGATTCTGATAAATTCTAAACAAATATTTATCATAACCTTATATTGATAACATTAAGGAATTTGTATGAATAAGTTCATAATTATCATATCCAAGTAGATGTTTCATAAGTAAACACTATTCATACAAATCAGTTTGCTTTTAAAATACCCAATATATGGAAAAATATCCCAAATTGCATATTGTCCTTAACAGAAACCTTTTCAAAAGGACAAAGAAAAAAACCTTATTTTAGAAGCTCTTTTATGTTTAGTGTTTAGGTTCATTTATGTTTAGTGGTTTGAATGTGCCTGTTTTTTCCAGGTATGGAGAAGGGAATCAAGTAGAAGTTGAACTGAAGATTTTGTTGGGAAAGCCTTTAAGTGTTTACTTCCTATTCCCTATACATGCAGCAACTGCAAAAGCTGTTGGAAGGGTTCCCTCTCCCCAGCAGTATTTTGTGACCTTTCAAACTGAACTCAAGTGCCAATTTTCTATAGGAAGCTTATCCGAAGTGATTTTCTGCAGATAACTAGCATACCTTCCCATAGAAGTTAATTTGAATATAATTTTATAATCAATTTATTTATTTATTTGGTGTTAAGTATTCTTTCTCCCAGTAGAATATTAGTTCTTTGAGGGCCAGAATTGTTTTATTTTTTTTGTATCCTCAGCATCCAGAACAGTGTCTAGTTGTTCAGTCATTTCAAAAATGTCTGACTCTTTGAGACCTCATTTGGATTCATACTGAAGTGATTTGCCATTTCCTTCTCCAGCTCATTTGCAGATGAGGAAACGCAGGCAGACAAGATCAAGTGACTATGGTGTCAGGGTCACACAGCTAGTAAATGTCTGAGGCTGAGTTTGACTTCAATAAGATATATATCTTTTTAACTCCAGGCCTAGCATTCTATCTGCTGTACACCTAGTGGAAGATAGAAGTTGTAGCTAAATGAATGAATGACTCCTAACTTTTTTGGTAGAACTTGCTTTAATATGCATCCTAAGATAACAGGGAACATTACTTTATATGACATTTGATTCCCCTGTGTAGCTGTGATTTATAAAAGTATTTGTAAAAGGTTTATCATGAAAGTAACTGAAGTCTATGTGCCAACATTTATTGTACACACTGAAAAAATAGTGAAATTCTACGAAGATCTTGACTAAGTACTTGTTTCAAATTGTATTACCCTATATTCTCAGTGACTTTAGTGCAAGGTTATACCCAGATATTTAGAATAGCAAAAATATGTGGAAAATATTTGTTCAGGAATAAGGAGTAAAAGGCCAAAAGTTTATAGATTGTAGCCAGAAGTCTCAGGAATACTTTTTTTTTTTTTTTTTTTTTTTTTTAATTTTTTTTTTATTATATATATATATATTTTATAATATTATCCCTTGTATTCATTTTTCCAAATTACCCCCCCTCCCTCTATTCCCTCCCCCCGACGACAGGCAATACCATACATTTTACATGTGTTACAATATAGTCTAGGTACAATACATGTGTGTGAATATCATTTTCTTGTTGCACAATAAACACCAGAATCCGAAGGTACATGCAACCTGGGCAGACAGATATTAGTGCTAACAATTTACATTCACTTCCCAGTGTTTCTTCTCTGGGTGTAGCTACCTCTGTCCATCATTGATCAACTGGAAGTGAGTTGGATCTTCTTTATGTTGAAGATTTCCACTTCCATCAGAATACATCCTCATACAGTATTGTTGTTGAAGTGTACAGTGATCTTCTGGTTCTGCTCATTTCACTCAGCAACAGTTGATTTAAGTCTCTCCAAGCCTCTCTGTATTCCTCCTGCTGGTCATTTCTTACCGAGCAATAATATTCCATAACCTTCATATACCACAATTTACCCAACCATTCTCCAACTGATGGACATCCATTCATCTTCCAGTTTCTAGCTACAACAAAAAGAGCTGCCACAAACATTTTGGCACATATATGTCTCTTTCCGCTCTTTAGTATTTCTTTGGGATATAATCCCAGTAGTAGCGCTGCTGGGTCAAAGGGTATGCACAGTTTGATAACTTTTTGGGCATAATTCCAGATTGCTCTCCAGAATGGCTGGATTCTTTCACAACTCCACCAGCAATGTATTAGTGTCCCAATTTCCCCACATCCCCTCCAACATTTGTCATTATTTGTTCCTGTCATCTTAGCCAATCTGACAGGTGTATAGTGGTATTTCAGAGTGGTCTTAATTTGCATTTCTCTGATCAGTAGTGATTTGGAACACTCTTTCATGTGAGTGGATATAGTTTCAATTTCTTCCTCTGAGAATTGTCTGTTCATATCCTTTGACCATTTATCAATTGGAGAACGGTTCGGTTTCTTATAAATTATGGTCAGTTCTCTATATATTTTGGAAATGAGACCTTTGTCAGAACCTTTGTTTTTAAAAATATTTTCCCAATTTGTTACTTCCCTTCTAATCTTGTTTGCATTAGTATTATTTGTACAGAAACTTTTTAGTTTGATGTAATCAAAATCTTCTATTTTGTGATCAATAATGATCTCTAGTTCTCCTCTGGTCATAAATTCCTTCCTCCTCCACAAGTCTGAGAGGTAGATTATCCTCTGTTCCTCTAATCTATTTATTATCTCCCTCTTTATGCCTAAATCATGGACCCATTTTGATCTTATCTTGGTATATGGTGTTAAGTGTGGATCCATATCTAATTTCTGCCATACTAATTTTCAGGAATACTTTTTTGAGAAAAAAGTTACGGAAGTTGCTGAGGAAGATTATACTTCTCATCACCTTTGGAATCTGAACATTTGTTTTAGATATAGCTCTTGAGGAAGTGAAAATGACATTAAACAAAAAAAAAAAGGATGGGAAAAATAGCTTGTAGTCTGCTATCCTTTGATGTTTCTTTAAACTTCCATTTTGTCACCTGGGGCCCATCTTATAACTTTGACTTGTGATAGTTTTATTTGACTATGGAAATTTACTAGCTGCTTTGCTGACTTTTATTGCCATGTCTTGTTCTTCTCTGACTGTTTCGATAAGTTACCATCCCTTATCTTGGATTCTTAGCCTAAGGCTGTCTCTGTTGGAATGGTATGTTAGAATATTGGCTGATCCTTCACCTACCCTGCATCTAGAGATAAGCTAAGGGGGAACACACCCTATTCCTCTCCTAATAGGTGGGGAAAACTAGAAAAACTCCACTGAAATTCTTAGTCATTGGGGCAGTCAGTTATTGTCAGTCTTTTATGTCTCTTGTCCTTGACTGATGCCTAGAAATTAACTCTTTCATTTTACATATATTGTTTAATTCCTTGAGTGGGGGTGCTCCCCTACCCCTCTGGGATAATTTTCTTTCTCTTCTCTTCCCTATTCTATCTTATAGATTTCACTGCTTGCCCTGCTGGCCACTGGTCCCTCTTCACAGTAATTGCTAATAAAGCTTATAATGATTCTTGGAGTTGTTGCTTCTGTTAAAATCTCACCAAATCAGATAATAGGCCAAATCTGTATCACTGATACCTCCTTTTTGCTCATGACCTACTTACCAAAGCTGAGATTTAATTGTCAATAGAACTAGTTCCATCTCTGTGGACAAGGTAGGTGGGATGGGAAGCCTTCCTACCCTACATTGTTCTCCAGGGAGGATGAGGGCCAGATCATTCTATCTTGTCTTTCAGTTGGAGAAACCCCTTTCCTCCTAGGTTCAGAAATCATTGATCAGGGCTCTACCAAGAATCTTTGCAGTTGTATCTAAACTCCATGCCTTAACAGTAAAGGAATCATTTATTTCTTTTAGGGTTCTCTGACCAAGTTTGGAAGTAGGACTCTTGGTAGCCTTTGTGGCTAGGACTTCTTGTCCTCATCAAGAGAGCAAGGGAGAGTTTAAATTCTATGCCTTGGAGGAAGGACTGAGAGTCTTGTATTGACTTTTAAGTGTCAGAGATTCCCACTCTTCTTCTGTGCTTTATATCTAGGAACTGTTGACCAGGACTGGAAACAGAGTCCATGGGTCTTGATAGCTGTGCCCTGGTGAGAAGGAACTTCTCTGTTTTGATCAAAGCAAGGCTACATAAGCAAGGGAGAATAAGTATATTTTCAAGAATAAAAAACGATTGAACCTTATTTAAAAAAAAAAAAAAAGATAACAAAAATTTTGATAACTATTTTCATCTATGTAACATTTTTATATGTGTGGAGGACATGAATTAGTGTAGATATTTGCAGGGAACAGGCAGGGTTTCACAAATGGTATTCCATAGTACCCCCACATCTTTACCATCACACAATTCTCTGAAAAATGTAAGGTTTCTGAGTTCTCAGTGTGCTTATTGCTTGTTGACTATTAATATCAACTCTCTCCCAACATTGATTTGGTCCATTTAAAAAACCTCTTCAAAGGCTTCTTTTTAAAAAAAGAAATTTTTTATTTTATTTTATTACAACTTTTTATTGACAGTGCATATGCCTGGGTAATTTGCACTCACTTCTGTCCCGACTTTTCTCTTCCCTCTCTCCACCCCCTCCCCTAGATGGCAGGCATTCCCATATATGTTAAATATATTATAGTATATCCTAGATACAATATATGTATGCAGAACCAAACAGTTCTCTTGTTGCACAAGGAGAATTTGATTCAGAAGGTAAAAATAACCTGGCAAGAAAAACAAAAATGCAAACAGTTTACACTCATTTCCCAGCATTCCTTCTCTGGATGTAGCTGATTCTGTCCATCATTGATCAATTGGAATTGGATTAGCTCTTCTCTATGTTGAAGATTTCCACTTCCATCAGCATACATCCTCATACAGTATTGTTGTTGAAGTATATAATGATCTTCTGGTTCTGCTCATTTCACTCAGCATCAGTTGATGTAAGTCTCTCCAAGCCTTTCTGTATTCCTCCTGTTGGTCATTTCTTACAGAACAATAATATTCCATAACATTCATATACCATAATTTACCCAACCATTCTCCAATTGATGGGCATCCATTCATTTTCCAGTTTCTAGCCACTATGAAAAGAGCTGCCACAAACATTTTGGCACATACAGGTCCCTTTCCCTTCTTTAGTATTTCCTTGGGATATAAGCCCAGTAGTAGCACTGCTGGATCAAAGGATATGCATATTTTGATAACTTTTTGGGCATAATTCCAGATTGCTCTCCAGAATGGTTGGATTCGTTCACAACTTCACCAGCAATGTATCAGTGTCCCAGTTTTTCCACATCCCCTCCAACATTCATCATTCTTTGTTCCTGTCATCTTAGCCAATCTGACAGGTGTGTAGTGGTATCTCAGAGTTGTCTTAATTGCATTTCTCTGATCAATAGTGATTTGGAACACTCTTTCATATGAGTGGAAATAGTTTTAATTTCATCATCTGAAAATTGTCTGTTCATATCCTTTGACCATTTATCAATTGGAGAATGGCTTGATTTCTTATAAATTAAAGTCAATTCTCTGTATATTTTGGAAATGAGGAAAGGCTTCTCTTCAAAGTGTTTCCCATGCATACATGAACATTAATCATTATTTCTTGAAAGGTGTAACAGAGAAAACTTGTTTAATGATATTCTACATGGATTGAGGCATAAAAATGGGAAATATGTTTACATGTCAAAGATAATGACTATTGTCATAGGAGATCCAGCACAAAGTCCTCCCAGAGGAGATATTTTCTTTAAATGATGAAATCTTCTATATGTTTTTATTTTATCAAGCCCTAGAATATTTCAGAAAGTCTCCTAAATGAAAGTGAGTGTGGTGCACGCGCGCGTGTGTGTGTGTGTGTGTGTATGTGTGTGTGTGTGTGTGTGTGTTTGTGTGATGTCTTAATTCTCTTATCAGCTCTATTACAGAAGCAATATTATTCTCTTTTTCTGGATGAGGAAAGAGAATGAAGTTAAGATATTTGAGGAAAGAGAATGAAGTTAAGATATTTGAGGAAAGAGAATAAAGTTAAGATACTTGAGGAAAGAGAATGAAGTTAAGATACTTGAGGAAAGAGAGTGAAGTTAAGATACTTGCCTCAGGGCTGTACATTTACTAGGTAGATGAGGAAGGTCTTTCTGACTCCAAATTTAGCACTCTTCATGGTGCCTGTACATATTGTAATTCTCAGATGCATCTTGAATCTCATTCTTATGAATATTCCCCCCATTGAAGAAGATTGCAGCCCATCCATACTTGCCTATCTGGTATGAATCTTGGTCTTTGTCTTTATGTTTTGCCATACACTTAAACTTCATTCAGGAGATTGGTTAACCCACCTACACAGGAAAAAACAAATGGATAAAGGATGCCTATTTTCTATACTGTAATATTTAGTCAGATGCTTGTCCCATCACTAGGTATGTGTTAGATAGTACTATGTCCCAAAATTAAAGAAGAAAGGGAATGGTTTGTTATGGGGAAATTGCTGAATTCTTTTAATGGACATAAACTTTCCCCTGAAACCAAGGCTTTTTTTTTTTTTTTTTTTTTCTGACATTGTTGCTGAATTGTTGTGTCATGAAGTATTACGTGTCTGATGAGTTGATCATGTAAGGGACATTAGAGAAATATATGATGGACATGAATAGCCTGCTGTTATTAATAAGGAATTATGCAGTAAAAATGCTTTCTCATTTACGTTAGCTATTCTAGCTTGACAGCTTGCTTTGCATTCCCAAATTTAAGCAGGTTGCCCATTGTAGAGAAATATTCATAAGAGGGGTGCTTGAACATGCGGGGTGTTGACAAAAGCCATCTTTTTTATTGTACACATAAAACTTTACTCTGTTGTAAATAATTGGCTTTTCTTCTTGCTTAGTTGTTACCTTATACAAATTGTAGAATAATTCTGTATGTAGTCCTGATAATTTTGAAGTCCTTTCTAATAAAGATGCCAGAAGGCTATATCCAAAAAGTACAAAAAAAGACTTAAAAAAAAAAAAAAGATTCATTTGAAAATGTTAGTGACTCAATCAAATTTTCAGATTTCTCTTTCAACTACAATTCATTTTATTCAAAATTATAAAACAACATCTTTTTGAATTTCACCCTTTGGCTTCACTGTTTTTGTCTTATCTTTGGGAAAGTTGTTCTTTTTTTTTTTTTTTAAATTACATATGCATCCTTTTTCCTTTCAAATCTTTTTCATGGTTGAGTTGTGTTGTTTCTTTCATTCAAGGCTTTACAAGCCTTTTTATAATTTTTTTTTCACTTTCTTTTCATTTTGGTAAATTTTACTTCAGCATGAAATCAATATTCTTAGAAAACTTTTAATCTTC
Organism: Sminthopsis crassicaudata; assembly: GCF_048593235.1. Lineage (NCBI taxonomy): Eukaryota > Metazoa > Chordata > Mammalia > Dasyuromorphia > Dasyuridae > Sminthopsis > Sminthopsis crassicaudata. The sequence continues at coordinate 243,210,461 of NC_133619.1, forward strand.
ATAGTCTTCCTTTGACATTGGAATATCGTGATCCATTCTCTCCTTGCTGTATGTTAACTGTAGTCACTGTGTTGAGATTTTTGCTAATATTAAGAATTGTCATGGCTATTTCTGATTTACAGGAAAAACTGTTACCTACAATCAGCATAATGCTGATTTTAAACTATACTTCTGTTGGGGGATCTTGTAGCTTTGATTCTGACTCCAAAAAGACTTACTTACTGTTGCATATATGAAAAATTTTGAAATTTACATCTTTAAAAAAACTTCCTTGCCATTGTGTGACCAAATTAAAACTGATTTTTATGTGCATGCCACTTGAAATAAGGTGGCTTTTTTTGATTACTAAAATTAGATTGTGCCTTGTATGAAACATTGTTACTTAGACACTCATACTAAATACATTTTTATCAATCCCATAGTTTTTAATATTCTCTTAAGGCAATAGAACTCCCAATATCTTTTGCTTTTTTTTTTTTTTTTTTTTGCCCAGATGCTAGTTTTTAACATAATTTTGATTACATATTGACTTATAGTAGTATATAGTATATGCTTCCTTTGCCATTGGAATTTTAGTTTTGTATCCTGCAACATTATTGTTTTTTTTTTTAATTTTTATTTAATTTTTATTTTTACAAAATTTTTTTTTACAAATTTTTACAGAATTTACAAAAATTTTGTGCATAGGTAATTTTCCAACATTGACAATTGCAAAACCTTTTGTTTCAACTTTTCCCCTCCTTCCCTCCACCCCTTCCCCCAGATGGCAGGTTAACCAATACATGTTAAGTATGTGAAAGTAACATTATTGTTATTATTATGTATTCTCATTTCTTCTGTTTCCTGTGGTTCCCCTAAATTATAGGCAAGGTTTAGAGGACCTTCAATTTAGTATGGCAAAGATTTAAGTACTAATGTGTAAAGCACTTAAAGGGGTTATATTTTTTTGGGAAGACATGGCTGTTTGTGGACAAATACAGAGACAGATACAAGTAAATACAGGATAACTTACGGAAGGAAAGAACAATAACAACTGAAAGGTTTGGGCTGGGAAGGGGTCAAACTTTCAAAGTGGAAGCATGGTTGTGCTCTCATTAGAAATTGGGAAATTTGGAGTAATGAATAAGGAGAGATGTTTATTGGAGGGTGAGATATTAATAGTGTACAAAGGGCAGAATTCAGGAGAGAAATTAAAATTTCATATAGAGATTTGAGACATTAATTACTAAAATGGTTAAGGAAAAGAACATACAGAGAGAAGAGCACTTAGGATATAGAGCCATGATGATTCCAGAGATGGAATAGTCAGAAGGGAGGAGAAAGCAATCATGAGAACAAGAAAAGGGAGAGAATTTGCAATGGTGAGCTTGTGTTAAAAGTTAAAGGGAAGAGGAGTATTGGAAAATCACTAGGTTTACTTTTAGAAGTTGATTGGTATTCTTGGTAAAGGCATTTTCAGTGGTTATGATGAGAAGTCGAAGTAATGGAGAGGAAGTAGAGACAGTGAATATGTGTGATGGTTTTTTCTTGAGGGTACACTTAGGAAAGGAAGATTTGGTAACTGATTAGATTATGTGGAGTGAGGAAGAGGGAAAAGTTGAGAGTGAAATTATAAAACTGGGACAACTGAAGGATTGTTCAGTCTTGAATAGAAAATGGTGAAATTTGGGAAAGGGGTGGTTTTGAGAAAAAGTTAATGAATTCTGATAAAGTTGAGGTTGAAGGTGAGAGAGGGAGTATTATTCAAAGGATCAACTTCTTGCAGTCAGTGAGTTTGAGTTGGTCTTTGTAAGAAAAATACTTTTTTCCTCAGATTGGAGCAAAAGAAGAAATGATAGTTGAAGATGAAGTGTGAAGTCGATAAGATGAAGTTTTTTCTCTCTCTCTTTTTTTTTTTTTTTTTAAATAAGTAAAGTCAGAAGCAAGGTCTGTTGGGTATATAGGAAAGTGTGGTGGAAAGATTTGAAACACCTACTTGTATTATGAATTTTGGAGTATGTAAATTTTCCTCAAGAGTAGTAAAATTGTTTGTAGAAGCTCAGCATGAAAATGATTTATTTCACAATTTATTTTTTTCCTGACAGTGTTTTATTCTCGCGTTATAATTTTTCTTGGCGAATGAGTCCAGGTGATTTTCCATTCAACATTGAGAATTTCATTTGTTACCCATCCAATGATTTTTCTTCACTCCCTTCTCCCCCTTTGTCACATTCTATTCTTCGAACAAGTCTAGATAGTTTTCAGCATTCCCTTTTATAAGATTTTAAGTTCTAAGTTTTTTCTCCTCCCCTCTCCCTAAGATGGCAATCAGATATAGGTTGTACATGTATAATCATATTAAACATATTTCCACATTAGTCATATTGTGAAAAAAGAATCAGAACAAAGGGAAAGAGCCATGAGAAAGAAAAGAAAAAAAAAGAAAGGTGAAAATAGTTTGCTTCCATATCCATTTAGACTCCATAGTTCTTTCTCTGGATATGGATATAGCATTTTTTTAAAAATAGCTTTTCATTCTCAAAATACATGCAAAGATAGTTTTCAACATTCACCTTTGCAAAACCTTGTGTTCAAATTTTTTTTTCCCTCTTGTCCCCGTATCCTCTCCCCTAGACAGCAAATAACACTGTTCAATATATATTTCCGTATTTATTATGCTACACACACACACACACACACACACACACACACACACACACACACACACACACAAAGCTCAAAAAGGAAAAAAAATAAGAGAGAAAAAAAGCATATAACAAAAAAGGTGAAAATACTATGTTGAAATCCACATTAATTCCCTACAGTCCTCTTTCTGGATGTAGTTGGTTCTTTCCATCACAATTCTATTAAAATTGGCCTAAATTATTTCATTGTTCAAAGGAGCCACATCTATTAGAATTGATCATCACATAATCTTGTTTCCCTGTACAATGATCTACTGGCTCTGCTCACTTCACTTAGCATCAGTTCCTGTAAGATCTTTCTGAAATCATCCTGTTTCTTTTAGAACAATAATATTTCATAACATTAATATACCATAACTTTTTCAGCCATTCTCCAACTGATGGGCATCCATTCAGTTTCCTAGTTCCTTATCACTACAAAAATGACTATTATAAACATTTTTGCACATGTGGATCCCTTTCCCTCCTTTTATTTTCTCTTTGAGATACAGACCCAGTGGACACACTGCTGGATCAAAGAGTATGCACAATTTAATAGCTCTTTGGGCATAGTTCCACATTGTTCTCCACAGTGTGGTTGGATCAGTTCACAACTCCACCAGGAGTGTCTCAGGTTTCCCACATCCTCTCCAACATTTATCATTTTCTATTCTTGTCATCTTAGCCAGTCTGAGAGGTATGAAGTTATACTTTAACTTGCATTTCTCTAATCAGTGGGGATTTAGAGCATTTTTTTCTTATGACTAGAAATAGTTTTAATTCTTCATCTGAAAATTGCATGTTCATATTATAGATGGCATTTTCCATCCTGACCTTTGGAATTGTCTTGGGTTATTAGAATATGTTCACTTATTGTTGAATCTATAAACAGACTTCTGCCAAAATTAATCTACTCTTAGGTTATTTGTGAGGTTGTTATAGCTGTTAAAATAATTTCTATAGCCTTATGAGACTAGAATAATATAATGTCTTGTGAAAGATGTGTGTTTATATATATGTTTGTAAGGCATTAGGTTCAAGGGGAACCTGATTGACTTTTTTTTTTTCCCTATAATATATAATCTCCCAATTTCAAGGTCTTAATTTCAGTGAATTTCCTTTTTGTACTAAAATTTACAGTAAAAAAAAAAAAAAAAGTTAGCTGGAACTAAATTTAATTGGAACTGTCAGCTGTAATTTATTCTATGATATATTTTTAGGAAAAGGCAAATGGTAGCCAACACTCTTATGTAAGAGATGAAAAAATACCAACAAGAACCTTTTAAAATGAGACTATGTTGTAGGAGACTGTACTTTTTGAATCCAAATATACATAAATAAGTAGGTAACTCCCCATCTTTGATATCTCTAGCATTTGAAATAAAATGTAAATGGGAATGATCTACCTTCCAGGGTTATTGTGAGGATCAAATGAGATAATACTTGTAAAGTTCTTTGCAAATCTTAAAACTCTAGATAAATGATAGTTATTTTTATGTAACTGGGCAAGTCACTTAATCTCTTTGCCTCAGTTTCCTCATATGTGAAATAGGGATAATAATAGCATCTATTTTTCTAAGGATTTTGTGAAGAGAAAGTGAGATATTTGTAGAGTGCTTTGCAAATCTTAAACTATAATATATATTTTAAAAAAGGGTGAAAATAGCTAAAATTTTTATAAGCATCTGCAATGTGCCAAGTGCTTTACAATTGTTATCTTATTTGATCCTCATAACAACCCATAGAAGCAGGTGCTATTTTTATACTCATTTTACAGATGAGGAAACTGGGGCAGAGATTAAGGGACTTGCTCAGGGTCAAACTGGATTTGAACTCAGACCTTCCTGATGTCAGGTGTCTATCATGCTACCTAGCTGCCTTATATAAATATTAGCTGTTATTTCTGGATTTTAGAAATATTTCCAAGAGTGTTTGGAACAACAAAAAAAGCAATTTTATTCTTAATTCTTAATTGATTGGAAAAGATAATTTTTTAGACTTTTATCCATTGAGCATTCTACTTAAATGAGATCATATTATACTAGGAATATCTTACATTGGTATTAATGTGCTAGGGAAAATACAGAGTAAGCTAATACATGGATAATAGGTACCTTCATGAGTTTGTTTCAGAAGTGCTGCAGTGGTACAGTAGAAAATATTAAACTTGCAGTTGTGAACACTGCCCTTGACAGACTAAGCATAATCTCTTCAGGTTTGTTTCTGTATCTGTCGAATGAAAGGTTTTTCTAACTGACCTCCCAAATTCCTTTTGGCTCTGGATCTATAAACTTTTTTTTGCAAGGGTGGGTGGGAGGGAAGGGGATAGGGAGGAAGGGAAAGCATTGAGAATCTAGATGTGATTTCACCCAAGTAGGGGATTCCCAATATGGAAATTCTAATTTGATGCAAATTGTTTCTTTATGTCTAATTTACTGTCTTGGGTGGAAAAGGAATAAAATAGGATTTTATATGGCATCTACTATGTCTTAGGTACTATACTTAGTGCATTACAAATACTGTCTCATGCATTTTATTTCTTAAATACCTGTGATTGAAGGTGATAAGAACCTTGGGCTAAATGACCTGGCCTACTCCACTTATCATAAATAGTATAAAGGGAAATTTATTATTTTAGATGTAAGGAGTTACTAGTGGATGATAATAAATTAATTTTTTTATTTGGAAATCCTGGAAGGGGCATAGTCAACTTTTTGTATTAGTGAATATTTGTTAAGTTGAGAAGTTTCTATATACTTTTTTTCTTTGGTTATTTTGTCATCTAAAACATGTAGTGATAGTTCTAATATGGTTGTTTTGAAGTAGTAGAAAGTGTAATAAATTTGAAATCAGGATATGTGGGTTGTTTTAGACATAATTTTGCTTCTGACTTGCTGTGGGATCTCAAAGAAGTCACATTGTTTCTTGGTATTCAATTCCTGCAACTCAAAAATCAGGTAGCTGCATTACCTGGTTGCTAAGATCTCTTCCAGACCTAATAGTCTTTGGTTTGGTGATTTTGTCATGAAATTTATTTAAAAAAACCCACACTTTTTAATAAGCTTATTGAACTTGTTTAAGAAATATTACTCTTTTGTTTTTAACTAGTAGCATTCATAACTATTAGTCACATTGGTAGGCTTCCTTTTTTTTTCCCCAGTTAATATCTTTTGCTACTTTATAAAAAAGAACACATTTATATTGTGTTTGCTTATTGGTGGAGGGGGGAGGAAAAATGATTCATATTTATTTAGAAGAATTATAATGCAATCTATTTTCAATATTTTGATTTTTTTCTTTGCTCCTTATGAGGTAAAGTTTTTTTTTTTTTTAAGGTTATTATATCATGTGATTTTGTAGCTTATGGTAGTTTTTATTTTTATTTATTTAAATTTTTTTCTCCATTAAAGCTTCTTGTTTTCAAAACATATGCTTGGATAATTTTCAACATTCACCCTTGCAAAACCTTGTGTTCCAAATTTTTTCCCTCCTTTCTCCCTACCACCTTCCTTAGATGACAAGTAATCTGATATATGTTAAACATGTGCAGTTTTTCTATATGTATATTTCCACAGTTATTATGCTGCACAAGAAAAATCAGATCAAAAAGGAAAAAAATGAGAAAGAAAACAAAATACAAGCAAACAACAACTAGAAGAGTGAAAACACTATGTTATGATCCACACTCAGTTCCCACAGTGCTCTCTCTGGGTGCAGATAGACCATTGGAACTGACCTGAATCATATCATTGTTGAAAAGAGCCATGTTTCATGGTAGTTTTTAGCAAGATAAAAAGTATATTCTGAATCCTGAAATAGCTTAAGATGTTGATAAACTATGATTAATGTCATGGAAACTTTTTTGACTTTAACATATATTGGTAAATTTTATTACTTCCTTGTTTTGTAGGTTTGTGATTTATAATTTTTTTTTAATGGGCAGTGTTTCTGAACCTCTTTGTGTCTTGGCTCAGGTCCTCTTGTCTTCTTAGAAAGATTAGCGGAGATTTTAAAAATAGTTTTAACAATTAGTCTTGACGAACAAGAGTAAACATAGCCTTTTGCCAGACTCATTAACAAATACTATTTTGATTTTAGTCTTAATCCAAGAAATGAGTATAATCATTGTTTAAAAGTCATGAGTTTGAGAACAAATGTTAGCAAATCATTGATGTGAACTCTTTATGCTATATTTCAGCAATAATTTCAAAATGGTATAATTTTATTAAGCATTTTTAGAAATTAGTAGTGAGTACTAGTTAAAAATAGACATCTACTAAAAAATAAATAAATAAATAAAAATAAAAATAAAAATAGGAGCTTTCCTGGGAGAATAGAGTTTGAGAGATTCTGGTTAGCAACCCTAGTAGCTTCCCAAATATATGTACAAAGTAAAAAAAACAAAACAATTATTTGACTCTTCCATGGTCTTTATTATCCTATTTTTCTTCCCTTTTAAGCTGTTGTACTACTTAATATCTACTTTTCTTCCTCACTACTTTCTCAACTCTTTGCAAGTTTAGTATCTGACCTCATTACTTAATTGAAACTTTTTTCCTCAAAAGTATTATCTCTAAATTTTCGGATTCAGTGGATTTATCTTAAAACTTATCCTTCTTGATTTCTGCAGCATCTGATGCCTCTGACCACCTCCTCAATGCTGTTTCTTCTCTAGCTTTTCTTAATGATCTCACCAAAGAGTAGAGAGATGGGAAAATTAAGGTACATAGGAAAGATTTTTTTTTTTTTTTTTTTTCTGTATAGATGGAATTTTATATCTGGGACTTGAAGAAAGGGAAAACCATGGCAATGGAAGTGAAAAGGTAGAGCATTCCAAGTGTTGAGTCAGACTCTCTGCATACTTCAAAATGTTGAGGTTACTCACTAAAATGATGAGGTACAGGGAGATACCCCAAAAGTATATTTAGGCCAGTGTTGCAGGTTTTCTCAAAGAATTTGTAGGGTTAGATATCACCCAAAGCAAGGGATGAAGATTTTTAAGATGCCAAGAAGAGGCTAAATCCATAAAGAAACAGGACAAACCCCAGAAAGGAATTAGTGGGGGAAAGACTGATGGACTAACCCTAAAAAGAGATTTAGCAACTTCAAAAGGGTTAGCTATAACAAGGAGAAGTGCTAAGGTATAGGAGTAGTCTGTGGAGGGCTAGCCCTAAACAAGCAGTTAGGGAGAGAATTATTGTGAGTAGATCTTTTATAAGGGAAATAATAACCTTGGAAGTTTGACATCATAACTTGGTTTTCTGATTAGATATAGTAAAGGTTACCTGAGATTTCCACATGGTGTGGAGCTGTAATAAAGTCCACTTAAATAAAAGGCTTAAACAAAATCAAAAGGGTCCACTTCTAATCCTATTTGTGCTCCTCCCTGCTTGCCTCAGAAATAGTTAGGCTTTCTGATTATATACAGTAATTAAGGCTTTCCTTGCCAAAGCCCACCTAGCCAACCAGGACCTCATTATAAGTATGTGTGACAGTCAGTGAAAATGTTCAGAATTGGGAGATGGAATAATGATTATGAGGAATAACATGCTTCAAAGAAAAATCCATGAATGATTTAATAATTAAAAAAGGGTCACTTAATTTGCTCACTGACACATTTAACAAAACTAATATGTTACACATTTTATAACTGTGATTTTTGTCAATTTAAAAAAAATTTTTTTGACCTTTTCTGCATTAATAGTATTATAATGTGATGGCATTTAATATCTTGATTTTTCTATTTCAAGATTAGAGATATATATCACACAGCTGAACTAAGTATTATATTTTTATTATTATTTTAAAAGTTTTAATAGTTTCCATGTTTGATTTCTCAGATGACACCATGGAATGTCAGACTGCAACAAAGAAAGAAGATCAAAATGATAAAGAGAAGAAAGATGAAGAGGAAATTCCAATGCCTATGTACAAGGCCAAATCACTTGTGGAGAGTTGGGTGTGGGGCAAACAACCAGGTATTATGAAATTTTGTAATTATGCTGTTGAACAAAGATTTGACTTAGGACTTGTTGCAAATATAAAATTCTGAATATGTATTCATTAGACTTTGATGACTTACATTCAACTCGGCAGTTAAGACTCATTTATTTCTTCATTTTTGTTTCCCACTTTACATCATTGTAGTTCAGTGCTTTAGTTATCTTTTTGATTGCTTTATATCTTGGCTTGTTTTTGTTTTATTGTATTTGTCAGCTTATACTTTGCAAATTCTACATGTATTTTTCCAAATATGTGTAAAGATAGTTTTTAACATTTTTGTAAATTTTATGTTTTAATATGCTTGATCTCACAATATAAACTTTACATGACATTGTCAAAAGAATCATTGCTATAATGCTGCTATCCATTCAACTCTGAAAATTCATGAATGTATACACTTTTAAAAACATGATTCATTTTTTTTCTTTCCTTCATTTTTGACCCATCTATTTTAAATATTTTTATTTGGAATATTTGCTTGAAATATAAGAAAAAACAACTTTATATTTAAATTCTCAAAAATGCGTTTTGAAAAATGACATAAGTTTTTAAAAAGGAAAATTGACATAGGTATATTGGTATATTACATTTCTAGAGAAAGCTTTCTGCAGGTTGTAATTTGTTGTGCTGTGCTGACTTATAGAAATCTGGTTGCAGTATTACGACTATTTACTGGAAAGGATGAATTTCGGTGCTATATAGAATCTTCACCTGAAGAAGAAAAAAAAATCAATTCATTGAGCATCTATTAAGCAACTATATGCAGTGCTTAATTGTTTATGTGCCAGGCATCATGCTAAATGCTGGGGATATACTTTAAAAAAAAGAAATTGTCCCTACCTACCCCCAAGGAACTTAATCTAATGGGAAAGTTAGCACACAAAAGGAGTCAAAAAGGGGAAGGACCGACTAGGAGAGACCAGGATATATGTGGCATCTTATTCTGTGGAGTTGAAGTGAATGGAGTGGAGTGAATTTATTTTCTAGTATTGGAAAGAGTTTGATATTCCATCCTTCAGACCTTCTGTCAGAGAGAGGAAACTGAGGGGAGGTGGTTTTAGTCAAGGCTTGAGTTAACAGACTAGGTGATGAGATTAGAAGTGATGAGCTTTAACTTGGGAGGAACAGAGGAGTTAAAAGTAGACTTAGCAGAAGATGTAAAACATAGAAATATCATTATTTCATTTAAAGTTATGTGATTTGCGTTAGAAAACAGGCTATATATATATGTCTGGAGATGTCTCTATGAATATTGGAGTTAGAGAAAGAAGAGAAGCCTCATGTGGATTCTGGCAAGGAGGTAGGTAGGAAAATCCCTAAGAAGATGTGATTTGCTAGATGAACCTTTGCAAGAAGCCAGTGTTCTCTGTATTTCCTTCTCTAACCAATTCCTGGGAATAAGTAACTTCTTTTAGAGCTAGTTATTGTTTTATCCTTCCTTAGGGAACAGAGACTACCAATCTATTGTTGCTTTTGTTTTTCTTTCCCCTGAAGGAGTGGAGAAAAATTATGAATCCTTACTTCTGATGTTCCCTTTGCTTTATTCTCTCTGTCCTCTGGTTACCTGCGAGAACTAAATCAACTTTGCCTCTTCTGTAGCTTTATAAATAGGCATAGTTTGACTTTAAGGAGTTCTTTGACCTTTCAGAATCTCAGATTGGTGTGGCATAAAGAGTGATGGATATGGTATTAGAGGAACTGGGCTCAGATCCCAGTTCGGGAACTTAATATGTTTGCAATGTTGGGCAAGTAACTAGCTTCTTTGAATGTGAAATTGAGGGTTGGTCTAGATGGTTTGTAAAGTATTTTCCAGCTTTACCTTGCTGATTGCCTAAAATTCTTGTTCTAGGGATTATAGTCAGATTTCTTTAAGAACTTGGAAATTAAAAAGCTTAAAATGCAGATGTTTGATTAAAATATTTTATTGAAATTTCTTCACATTTAGTTTAGCATTCATTTATTAAATTCTTACTGTGTGCAGAAAAGTCACTAAGCATATACAAGATGCAAGATAAATAAGATGTGAATTTATAGCCTAGTAGAAATACTGTGCCACAAATATCTAATACAAAGTAGAATGTTTACATGCAATAAGTGCTAGGAGAGTTTGCTTTTAAATGATATGGTAGACATGGCCTTTTAATTGTGTTGTAAGTCAAGCAAAACAAAAATCAATTGGATGAAATTGGAAAGACTTTTTGAGGGTAGACCCAGTGGTAGACTTTTCTTTGTTCAAGGATCTACTTCATTATTTTCAGAGAGGTTTATCAAGTTGATGAATTATTTGGAAAAGGAATCCCTTTTCTACCCCTCTCTCTCTTTTCCTGCCCCTTCTGATCCCCCTGATCCCCCCAATCCATCATTCTGTGGCTCTGGTTCTGGCAGACTCTGCTTGGGGCACTTTTGAATTTTTGGTGAGAAAGTATTTAAGTTGCAGAGCAAGAGTAGGTATGAAAGAGAAATGCTCTGTGCATCAGAGACCTTTTCTTTCAAATCTACTTCTCTTTCAAACTTCTCTATTGCAGTTGAGAGATTAATATTTGTATCAAAAAAGTTTTTTGGGGGGCATTGACATTTGTGTCTTGAGTATTAGCAGTTTTTGAGTTTTTTTGTTTTGTTTTGTTTTTTGGGTAAAATCATAAGATCATAGGATTTAGGGCTGGAAGGGAACTTAGAAGTTGTTTAGGTCAGCTCTCTTATTTTACAAATGGAGAAGTTGAGGTCTAGAGAAAAGTAAGTTTTTCAAGGTCACACAAGTAGTAAATAGTTGATTTGGTTTGGAACCCAAATTTGCATATTTCTAGGCTAAAATTTCAGAGTTGGAAGAAGCTTTAGAAGGCATCTGGTCCAAATTCCTTTCCAGTAGAGAAATACCCGTTTTGAAACTCCTAATGCTTATTTATTCAGTTTCTGTTTGACTACTTTTAGGGATGGGCATGTCACTTTTTCAAAAGGGACTCTTCCATTGTTGGGAACAATTTCATAGGGAAGGACATTTTAACAGTTGGCAGTGAAATCTTCCATTCTGGGACTCTCCCTTACCATTTTGTTTCTGCCTCTTAAAAGTAAATATTTATAGTCAGCTGTCTAAAAGTCATAACCTTAGTAAATACTTCTTCAGGGGCCACTTCTGTAGCAAATAGAATATGAAAAAAAAATTAAGTGTTAATTGTGTGTAAAGCACTATGCTAGGCACTTAAGGATATGCAAAGTATTCCCTAAACTGAAGGAGTTTATAGTCTTGACATAAGAGTTATTCATTTAACAAGCATTTATTAAATATTTCATATTCTTTTGGAGGTGACAACATAATCATTGGTATATACAAAAATTCATATATAAATAAGTATATATGAATAAAGGTAGTTAAGTTGAGGAGTACTAGCAGTAGAAATCAGGAAAGCTTATTTATGGGAGGTGGTGTTGAAGTTAACCTTGAAAAAAGTAAGGGATTATTATGTGAAGTCAAGATGAAAAGGGAATGCTTTCTGTGCTTGAGAAGTAGCTTGTAGGAATGCCTAGAAACAGAAGATTGAGTGCCATGTTTGAAGAATAGAGAGAAGGCCAGTGTGGGTGGATTGTTTTGAGCAATTAGGAAAAGTGAAGAACAAATAATGAGATCCGAAAAGGTAAGTGACCAGTTTGTAAAAGACCTTTGAAAGCTAAGTGGAAGAATTTATATATTATCCTAGAGACAATAGAGGGTCACTGGAGTGTATTAGATAAGTGAGTGACATGGTTATTCAGTTTTGAACTGAATTCAGTTGGGGTAGAGAGAAACTTGCAACAGGGACATCAAGCAGGAGGTTATTGGAGTAGTTTGAGAGACCTTTGATGAATTAGTGTGGTGCCTATGAGTAGAAAGAAGAGAATAGATTTAAGAGAATCTTAAGGTAAAGTAGAAGTAAAAGTAGAAGCATAAAGAATTTGGGAGCTGATTTGGATATGTAGGCTGAGAGTCTTGCTGTTCTTAGAATCTAGATCTTTCTTCTTTGGGTTCTAGGCATTTTCATCAATTGTTTCTGTAACTGAAATGCTCAACATTCTCCATCCCTCTAGCCTCCTTCAGGTTCTAGCTAAAAGTCCATCTATCTTAGGAAGCTTTTCCCAATTTTTTTTCATTCTAGTGCCATTCCCCTGTCGAATATTTCCTATTTATTCTGTATATAGCTTGTTTGTACATAATTGTTTTCATGTTATTTTTCCCTTTAGATTATGAGCTCCTCTAGAGAACTGTCTTTTATATTATTTTGTATCCCCAGTGCTTAGCACAGTGACCGACACATCGTAGATAATTAATATTTATTGACTTATTATTTGATTCCACTTCAACCTTGGGAGCCTGCTTATTCAGCTTTCCTTAGAAATACTGTGAATTGTCAATTGATATTAGTTATTTTTATATTCTTAGAAACTGAAGGGGCATGATATTTTCCTTTCCTGTTCAGCTACAGACAAAATAAAACAAGAACCTCGGTCGTGATGATTAGATCAAATGGACAGTGTCTCTTTTATTCCAAAACAGGGGTCCTCTTGATTCAAAATTGACTTGTTCCTTGGAAAGGGGTTGAAGTGGAGACATTATTTACCTTCAGAGCTGATAGCTTGAATATAAAAGATACATAATGTTGCCTCCAACCCTCAAAAGGACAAAGTTGAACAGAGGTGGAATCTAGCAAGAAGGAATATAGGTAGGATTGAAGAAGCATAAATAGAGCTGGGAAGTTTCTTAGTGATCAGTTGGTCAGTCCTCTACTCCATTTATGTTTTAGGTTTAAGGGATTTATATAAAGAAAGCTAAAATAAGCTTAAAGCTTAAAACAAAAAATTTTTAATTGTAGTGGCTAGAACAGCAGTAGTTTAGAAAGGTAAAGAACCTTTGTAGTGGCCAGAAACTGGAAACTGGATGGATGCCCATCAATTGGAGAATGGTTGGGTAAATTGTAGTATATGAATGTTATGGAATATTATTGTTCTGTAATAAATGACCAGCAGGAAGATTTCAGAAAGACCTGGAGAGACTTACATGAACTGATGCCAAGTGAAATGAGCAGGACCAGGAGATCATTGTATACTGTAACAACAGTACTATATGATGATCAATTCTGATGGATGTGGCCATCTTCAACAATGAGATGAACCAAATCAGTTCCAAAAGAGCAGTAATGAACTGAACCAGCAAAGACCTCTGGGAGATGACTATGAACCACAACATAGAATTCCCAATCCCTCTATTTTTGTCCACCTGCATTTTTATTTCCTTTACAGGCTAATTGTACACTGTTTCAAAGTCTGATTCTTTTTGTGCAGCAAAATAACTATTTGAACATGTATACATATATTGTGTTTAACTTAAACTTTAACATATTTAACATATATTGGTCAACTTACCATCTTGGGGAAGGGGGGTTTGGGGGAAGGAAGGAAAAAGTTGGAAGAAAAGGTTTTGCAATTGTCAATGCTGAAAAATTACCCATGCACATATCTTGTAAATAAAAAGCTATAATAAATAATAATAATAATAATAATAATAATAATAATAATAATAATAATAATAATGAAAAGATGGGGTTTTAGTTTAGTTCAGTTACAAGGAAGTGATGGAAGCCAGTGGCTAGAGACAGAGAAGAACATTCCAGACATGGGAACAGCTAGAGGAAATTCCCTGAAGCCAAGAGATTGAAACAGACCACTGGAGAGGATGTGATGGACATTATGATGTAAGAAGAGTAGAAAGATCAGAGAAGCATGAAGGACTTTAAACAGAGCAAATAGAAGATTTTGCATTTAAACTGATGGTCTGCCACTAGAATTTATTAAAATATGTAGGTGACATGGTTGAACTTGCACTTTAGAAATATCACTTTGATAGCTGAATGGAGGATAGATCAGAGTGGGGAGAGACTTGAAGTAGGGGGCCCTCCCAGCAGGCTATCACAGTAGTCAAATTCAGAGGTGTGATGAAGGCTAAAGCAGGGTGGCCCAGTATCAGAGGAAATAAGGAATGCAGTCAAAAGATGCTGCAAGGTAAAATTGACAGTTCTTGGCAACAGTTTGGATGTGGGGATGAGAGAGATTGAGGAATTGAAAATGATGTCTAGGTTGACAGTAATAGGATAGATAGAATGGGGGGGGGTTTGGGAAAGAATGAATTCAGTTTTGGAAATGTTGAGTTTAAGACGTCTATTGAATATTCCGTTTGAGTTGTCTGAAAGGGAATTGGAGTTGTGAAATCAGCAGACAAAATGAGGCAGGAAAGGCAGATTTGAGAATGATCAGCTTAGACTTGGTAATATTGATGAGATCACCATCTGAAGTAGTTAGATAAAGAAGAGAACCCTGGAGGAAGAAAAGAAGGGACCAAGATCTGACCAGTTGGTTCTCCATAATTAGAACCTATGAATTAGATGAAGTTCCAAGAAGGGATATTGAGAAAGAGCTAGGAGGAAGAACCAGAAGTGAGAAGTGTCGCAAAAAACCCTCCTAGAAGAGTATTGAGGATAGGGTAATCAAAACTGTCAAAGGCCACAGAGGGGTTAAAGAGGATTATAATGGAAAAAATATCACTGGATTTGACAATTAAAAGATCACTGATAACTTGATTGTAAGGGATTAAGAAGTGGGAAAGGAAATAAATATATTAATAAATGCATTCCATTAAGGTAAGAGAAAAGAAAAAACATTAAGTTATTGGTTTTGAGACATAAGCCCTAGGTAAAAGAAAGCTCACTTTGAGAATAGTAGCATTTTAATGACTTAAAAGCAATATCATTTCCTCACTTTGATCATTTATTGAGCAGAAGGGTGACATCGATTTTGTATACAAAATACTGAACATCATTTCTTAAAACATACATTTAAATAATATCATGCACAGTAGTATAGCTAATGGAGAAAGAAAATTTAACCAGAGTTAAGGCTGTTCTATATTGTTTATATTCTGGATAGTGTAATGATCTATCCTGGATTGCTAATTAGCAGATTTCATTTGTGACTGGGCCAATATTGAAAACTGTCATGGGTAGAGACTTTAAAATAACTTGAATTCCCATTGTGTAGCCTTCAAGAACTCAGTATCATCAGGCATTAGAGTAGGGTTTTCTTCAAAGCATATTCTAAAATTTTGTTTTTAGATAGTATGCCAGAGTTTTCTCATGTTTGTCTATTTAAATTCTTCCTCGGGTTAATTTTCTGTTCTATGATGAAAAATCCTGGTAAAAGTTCATTAATTAGAAACTCGTTATTTAAGAAGTTTTCAGTAATTTTAGAAATTTTGCTCAGGGTTGAATTAAAAATTCTTTTGTGCGAATTTATGAAGAAAAAAGGAAGATGAATAGTATAGGGACGATTGATACTTAGGAGAATTAACTATTTCAAAATATTTGGGATGTAAAGTAAATACTGTTACATAGTATAGACCAGTGGTCCTCAAACTTTTTAAATAGAGGGCCAGTTCACTGTCCCTCAGACTGTCAGAAGGCCGGATTATAGTAAAAAGAAAAGCTCAGCCCATTTGCCAGGTGGGCCACATAAAGGTCCTCAGCGGCCCCTGGACATTAGCAAACAGATAATCATTTAAAGCAGGGTAGTGTTTATATGGTTAGTATTGTCTTAGTAAGAAAAACTACATTTTAAAAAGAAACATTTAGTAATCCAGGCTTTATAGTATTGTAGTTGTTAATATGCTTTTCCTCCATTAATGCCTTTCAAGTGAAGTTTTGTTATAATTTGCTTTATTTGAATGAAAGGTAAGTAATTGTACCCATATTACTCTTAGTCTTTGCTGTTATTCCATGCTTTCACTTTCTAAATAAATAGTATATTGGTTACGTTTTCCTTAAGTATTTTCTGTAATGGAATTAATTTTGGCATTGTTGTTTTATTGATTGTTTTCATCATGTACAGGTATACTGTTTTATACTTGCTAATACACAAATCTATATAGTGGAAATATATAATAATAATCCATTATTTGATTGATTCCTTTTGAGTTAAATTTCCCTTTTTCTCCATTACTCTTTAAGGGAAAAAAAAAAGATACTTACAGATGTGTGGGCCCATACTTACATATGTGTGGGCCCTTACAAGTTAAAAGAAAAATCCTAATGAAATTAGTTGAGTATCTATCTATAGTATCAAGTTAAGTATGATGCACATGACTTCAGCTAGCTTGCCGTTTAGTTATATGGTTAAGGGTTATTTTTAAGTCCTATTTTTAATTTCCAGTTGTTTTTCTCTGGTAGACTTTAGGAACTGGTACTCTTAACTTTTTACAGGTTGTTTCTTGTATGGTTATAAAAGGCGAAATTTATCTATTACATTGTAGAATGTAGAGTAAATTAACTTACTGATGTAAACAGTTGTAACCTATTTTTACCCAAACAAATTATGGGACTTTTATGATTACCAAAAAAAATGAAGTTTAGCCTCATTGCCCGTTTTTAGGTTAGGTGATGAATATTTAAAGACAGTTTTAGTAATAATTAGTAACAATGACCATTTATCTAGTACTATAAAGGTTTTTATGTCTAATGATTACTTTTTAGTTATATATTGCTGTGTGAAGTACTTGGGACAAAGTAAAATAGTTATTTTATTGATAAATATAATAAAAAAAACCTTTTTATATCTTTTAAACCTTTTGTTCCTCTTTCATTGAACAGTGTGGGGAAAAAAATGCTGAAAAAGTCCTTAATTCATAGATGATTTGTCAGTTGTATTGATCATAGTTTTAAAAGTCTTCCAATGTTGTTGTTTTTTTCCCTATAATGTTATAGTATAAATTGTTTCTTTAGTTTATTTACTTTATCTTAGTTAATAGAAATCTTTCCGGTTTCTTCTGAAACTATTTTATAATTTCTCTGACATAATTTATTACATTCATATGTCTCCACTTATAGTCATTTCCCATATATTAGGAGGATGCATTTTTTATTTTCTAGTTTTTACCTACGACAAAAAAGTTGCTGTAAATATTTTTTTGATTATAAAATCCTTTTCCCCTTTCTTTTCTTTGGAGCATAGGCCAGTAGACAGCTGGGTCAAAAGAATTGTACAGTTTAGTAATTTTCAGCCCAGAGATATAAAAAAAACCTTTAATAATATATTCTTCCAATTACTTGTAAAAGTAGTTTTCAACATTCAATTTATAAGATTTTGAGTTCCAGTTTTTTTCTTCCTCCCTTACCTCCTCCCTCCCCAAGACAGCAAGCAATCTGATAATAGGTTATATATGTGCAATCATTTTTTAACATTTCCATATTAGTCATGTTATATAACAAAAATCAGACCAAAAGGGGGGAGGAGGAAACACAAGAAAGAAAGAAAAAAACTAATAAACAGAAAGATGAAAATAATATGCTTTGATCCACATTCAGTCTCTTCAGTTCTCTCTCTGGATGTGGACGGCATTTTCAATCACAAGTCTATTGAAATTGCCTTTAATCACTGCATTGTTCAGAAGAGCCAAGTCCATCACAGTAGATCAGCACATAATCTTATTGTTGCTTGTTAGGATTACTAAGTGAGAACTCGGGTTGTCTGGATAGTGACAAGGTGAGAATTCAGGTTGGACAATTACAAGGTGAGAACTCAGGTTGACTTGATGGAAGGAGCAGGCTCATTGGCTGAGGTGGTTCTTCCCAGAAGCCCTTGCATTATCCCACGCCCATTCTCTGGGAGGATAAAAAGCAACAGTGGGCCTGGAAAGTGAGTCTACATGGAGAAGGATAAGAGCTGGAGGAGATTCAAGGAGAAGACTTTGTATTACATCTGGCTTGACGGGGCTCTCTGCAGGAAGGGAAGTCACTTCTCTGGACAAGAGTTAACAGCAACTGCCTGGAGACAACGGTTCACTACAGGAAGAAGAATCTGTCTGAGAGATTTGAGTTGACACAGCAGATCTCTTCCCAGAGAGTGATCCGGCAGCTTCTAGAGACGACAGCTCGCTACATTTGGCGCCCAACGTGGGGCAAGGACTTTTGCTTATCCTGACAAGAGGAGCTAGACCAGACCTTCGCAATTTGGCGCCCGAACAGGGACAGACACGGTCCTGATTCTAGTGGAAAAGCCTCCCATCCAGATCTCAGTCTCTCTGACCCAGAACCGTGAGTAACGAGGAAACTTTGTTAAAGATTAAGTGAGCGTGCTAATAGATAAATAAGGAACTTAACTTGTTAAGGGCTAAACCAGGAATCTCTTATAGCTGAAATGGGGCAGATGTTAGCTATATTCAATCCCTGGACCTCAGCCGACTCAACCCCAGCCCCAGAAGCAACCTCAGCTCCACCCCCATTCAGGAGTGGTACTATAGAGAGTATAATCAAGATAATTGAGGAGCAGAGTTTACTTGTAACCTGGGTACAGATTGCTAAACTCTTGGCTGCATTAAGACGCACATCCCCTTGGTTCTTAGAGGAAGAAAAGATAGATGTAGATAAATGGAAGCTAGTGGGATATGAAATGAAAGAATTTCAAGCAAAAAATGGGCCTCGTTCAATTTCTGCAGAAGTATTTTATATCTACAACATAGTTCAATTAGCCTTAAACTATCAAGCAAGTTGTAGGAGAAGGAAAAGTTCTAAAAATGAACAGAGGAGGAAGTGTGAGGAAAAAAGGAAAGATCAAGATCTTTCCCTAGAGCAAGAGGATTTAAATGAGGAATTATGGTATGATTCTCTTGAAGAAGCTTCAACCCTGCCTAGAGAACAGATTATTGACAGGCCCGCATCAACCCCACCTTCAGAGATGGAGGAAGAAAGAGGGGAAGAGGCAGAAACACAAACAGAATTGTCTGTGAAGCAGCCTAAGCCTATGACAAGATTAGAAAAAGCATTGGTTAAAGCTAAGAGAGAAGGACAGGATATAAGTGATTTTATACATGCATATCCTGTGATTGAAAATACTGACTCTGTAGGTAAAAAAAGGAGAAGATATGCACCTTTAGATTTGAATAAAATTAAGGATTTGAAAAAAGGTTGTACCCTTTATGGGGCTACATCAGCTTATGTCAAAATGTTACTAGATGGTTTGTCTTATGAAGTCCTAACCCCGAATGATTGGAAATCCATAGCAAGGACATGTCTGGAACCTGGAGAAAATTTATTATGGCTTGCGGAATTTCATGAATTATGTAAAATTCAAGTCAGATGCAATTTGGAAATAGGAGTTAACACACAATTTACTTTTGAGCACTTAGCTGGTGAAGGTCAGTATGGAGAGAATTCGGAACAGATTAATTATACCATGACAATATATGAACAAATTGCTAAGGCTGCAATAAAAGCTTGGGGTGTCCTTCCTGGACAGAAAGATCGTGGAGAGGCTTTCACTAAAATACAGCAAGGTCCCAATGAACCTTTTGCAGATTTTGTGGGACGTTTGCTGTCAAAAGAACTATTGGAGAAAATGCAGCTACAGAAATAATGACCAGACATCTGGCTAAGGAAAATGCCAATGAGATTTGCAAAAGAATTATATGGGGATTAGACAAAGATGCTCCTTTAGAGGAGATCATAAGACGCTGTGCTACAGTGGGAACAAATGCTTTTTACACTCAGACAATGATGAATGTGGAAAGACAGGGTCCCTCCTGGCAAGGGCCTCCTAGAGAAACTCGGTGATGTTTTCAATGTGGAAAAATTGGACATCTAAGAGCTCAGTGTAGGTATGGAGATACAGTGAGAAGACAGGGGGAAAGAAGACCTAAAACCCCATGTCCAAAATGCAACAGAGGACTCCATTGGGCATCAGAGTGTAGAATAATTCAGGGAAATGGGATGAGGGGGCCCAAGTCCTTCTGATCGAGGCATAGCCCGTGGACGGTGTGAGGCCGGTAGCGGCCCCCGGCGCGCCGGGACCGGGTCTTCTCGGAGTCGGGTTGCTTGGGAATGCAGCCCAAATACACTGATGTGGGAGACTGGAGAACGTGTATCTAATATCCCAGTCACTAACACAGGCAGACAACGTGTGATTTATCAACCAGGAGAAGTAGTAGCATCAGGCTTATTGTTACGGACCCCTAATAAGCAACCTAGTGATAGTCGCCTAGATTTTGACTCCAATGAACAAAATCCAGGAATATATTGGACAGCAGCTGTGACAGCTGACCGACCTATGCTTACTATTTATATAAACGGAATACCATTTGAAGGATTGGTAGACACGGGTGCAGATCGTACAGTTGTTAGAGGTGCCAATTGGCCCGGTCACTGGCCAAAGATTAAAGCAGACACCTATATGTCTGGGGTGGGAGGATCAATAGCAGCAGAAGTTAGTGCTAGGCCTTTGAGATGGGTATTTGAAGGAGAAACAGGAGCTTTTACTCCTTTTGTGGTTGAAAAAATCCCCATCAATCTGTGGGGAAGAGACATTTTACAGCAGATAGGATTACAAATAAGCACTTCGGCTTTTTAGGCAGGGCTGCTGTTGAAGGCCTACCTGCACTTTCACCAGTTCCTATTCAGTGGAAGACTGATTCACCAGTGTGGGTAGAAGAGTGGCCCTTAAGAAGTGATAAAATTCAGGCCTTATTAGACATAGTGAACAAACAACTTGACCAAGGACACTTGCAACATTCTCTAAGTCCTTGGAATTCCCCAGTATTTGTGGTGAAAAAGAAATCTGGAAAATGGAGGATGATAACTGATCTAAGAAGAGTAAATGAACAGATGGAAACTATGGGAACTCTTCAGCCTGGACTTCCATCTCCTACTCAGTTGCCAAGAGAATGGCCTCTATGGGTTATAGACATTAAGGATTGTTTCTATTCTATTCCTCTAGATAAGGAGGATATGAAAAGATTTGCTTTTTCAGTGCCTAGTGTTAATTTAGCCGAGCCTTATAAAAGATATGAATGGACAGTTTTGCCACAGGGAATGAAAAACAGCCCTACTATGTGCCAAATGTATGTTGCAGCTGCTCTTGCTCCAGTAAGAAAAGCCTTTCCAAAAGTAATATTGTTACATTTTATGGATGATATTTTGGGATGTGCACCTGAGGAACAAATGTTAGAAGCATGTCTACAAAAGACCATGGAAACACTAAAGTACTACAAACTGCATATAGCTACAGAAAAAATTCAAAGACATGCTCCTTTTCAATGTTTAGGATATGAAGTATATCCTAAGACACTCACAGTACAAAAGCTTTCTTTAAGAACAGAGAAGTTGAACACCTTAAATGACTTTCAAAAATTAATAGGAGATATCCAATGGATGCGTCCAGTGTTAGGCTTAACTACCAATCATCTACAACCTCTATATGACATTTTAAGGGGAGACAGTGCTTTAAATTCACCACGCCAGCTTACAAAAGAAGCACAAGAGGCTTTGAGAGAAGTTGAACTGGCTTTATCCAATGTGGTTGAAAGAGTCACTCAAAAACCCTTGGAAATATCAGTTTTTGCTACAAAAGAGGCACCCACAGCAGTCCTTCATCAAGGAGACAGAGTGATTGAGTGGGTGAACCTCCCAGCACAACCAGAACAAAGCCTTACACCTTACCCAGTGCTTGTGGCTAGGATTTTATTAAAGGCTATTAAGAGAGTAACACAATTATCTGGAATAAGTCCTGAAAAAATATACACATTCTATACTAACGCACAAATTAATGTATGCTGTGAGACCATCCCAGAATGGCAAATTTTATTGGCCACCGCTCCAAATTTTGCACATGGATCTCCATTAAAGATTACCCGGCTACTACATAATTGGCGATGGATTTTTGAAGAAAAGGTTTCTAAGGTTCCTCTTAAAGGACCAACAATCTTTACAGACGCCTCCAAAGAAAATATTTGTGCTATATACTCTCATGATTTAACCATAAAGAGAGTAATCAGGACTCCTTTTCAATCCACTCAACAGAATGAATTATTTGCTATCATGCTAGCTCTTAATTATTACCCAGGAGACGTAAATATAATTACTGATTCAGCCTATTCAGTAGGTGTAGTACAAAGAATTGCCACAGCCCAAATAAAATTTGCAGCCTCTAATATTTATCAGCTCTTTAAGGAACTTCAAGAGCAAGTGAGAAAACATCCAGGCAAGATTTATATCTTGCATGTCCACTCACATAGTGGACTTCCAGGTCCCATTTTTGATGGAAATTCAAAGGCAGATAGCCTTCTAACCATGTTAGCCAATAGTCCTTTATTTCAGGAAGCACAAGAATCTCATTCTAAATATCATCAGGCTGCTCGAGCTTTACGTTTACAATTTGGAATCACAAGAGAGGAAGCTAGGAGCATAGTAAAAAGCTGTACAGCTTGTCTTCCTTTCCATGCTCCTACACTCCCTCCAGGGAAGAATCCTCGTGGTTTGAGACCCAATGAAATCTGGCAAATGGATGTGACCCATTATAAATCTTTTGGTCGTCTATCTTTTATTCATGTCGTGGTAGACACCTTTTCAGGATTCACATTTGCAATGCCAGCAGCAAAAGAGACAGCCCTAGTGGTCACTGAATTCCTTATACAAGCTTTTGCAATTATGGGTGTGCCACAAGCAATAAAAACAGACAAGGGACCTGCATATACGTCCAAACATTTTACACACTTTTGTGCACAGTATAAGATTTTACATACCACGGGCATACCCTTTAATCCTCAAGGGCAGGCAATAGTAGAGAGAAGAAACAGAGATATTAAGACACTCCTCCAAAAACAAAAGAAAGGGGGAGCCACAGGTAGCCCTAGGGAACTTCTAAATTTAGTTCTCTATACCATTAATTTTCTAATTTTTGACAAAGATGCACTGGCTCCGGCAGACAGGTTTTATAACCCACCAGAAGGGCAGTGTCCAGTGCGAGCATCTCCACTGTCCTTAGATAATCGCCAGGTGATGTGGAGAGATCCAGAAAGTGGTGAATGGAAGGGACCAGATAGGTTAACTGCCTGGGGGAGAGGGTTTGCTTGTATTTCTTCAGCAGGAGAAGGAATCAGATGGGTGCCAACGAGTCATATTCGCCTTGTCCATCAGAGAGAGACAGAAAAAGAGAAAGACCTCAAAATAAAGGAGAAGATCTAAGAAACATCTGACACTGAAAGAGCATGGATAATAAGAAGACTGTTAAAGAACTTTAAAAACCAGCAGGAATCATTGGACTTCCTCACACAAGATGAGACTAATGGACAATGGACTTATGGACATTTATAAATTTTCAATTTATGATTATTTGATTATGTTATTTGTCATATACTTCTAGCATGTATTATGTTACTATGTTACTATGTGCTTATGTAATTTATGTAATTATGTGTAATACTTCCCATATTGATGGATTTATGTTTCAAGATCATGACTGTCCTATGTTCTAAATCAAAAGAAAGGGGGAGATGTTAGGATTACTAAGTGAGAACTCGGGTTGTCTGGATAGTGACAAGGTGAGAATTCAGGTTGGACAATTACAAGGTGAGAACTCAGGTTGACTTGATGGAAGGAGCAGGCTCATTGGCTGAGGTGGTTCTTCCCAGAAGCCCTTGCATTATCCCACGCCCATTCTCTGGGAGGATAAAAAGCAACAGTGGGCCTGGAAAGTGAGTCTACATGGAGAAGGATAAGAGCTGGAGGAGATTCAAGGAGAAGACTTTGCATTACATCTGGCTTGACGGGGCTCTCTGCAGGAAGGGAAGTCACTTCTCTGGACAAGAGTTAACAGCAACTGCCTGGAGACAACGGTTCACTACAGGAAGAAGAATCTGTCTGAGAGATTTGAGTAGACACAGCAGATCTCTTCCCAGAGAGTGATCCGGCAGCTTCTAGAGACGACAGCTCGCTACAGTTGCTGTGTGCAATGTTTTATTGGTTCTGCTCATTTCACTCAGCATGCAAGTTCATGCAAGTCTCTCCAGGCTTTTTGAAATCAGCCTGTTCATCATTTCTTATAGAACAATAATATTCCATTTCATTTATGTGCCATACTAATGAAGGGACATCCACTCAGTTTTTGGTTCCTTGCCACTACAAAAAGAGCCACTGCAAACATTTTTGCACATGTGGTTCCTTTTCCCTTTTTTTATTCTTTAGGATACAGACCCAGCAGTGAGACTGCTGAAACAAAAGGTATGCACAGTTTGATAGCTCTTTGGACATACTTTCAAATTGCTCTCCAGAAGAGTTGGATCATTTCACAGCTCCACTCACAAATGCATTAGTGTCCTAGTTTTCTTGTATTCCCTCTGACATTTATTTTTATCTTTTCCTGTCATTTTGATCAATCTGACAGGTGTGAAGTGGTACCTCAGAGTTTTAATTTGCATTTCTCTAATCTAGAGTGACTTAGAACATGTTTTCATATGATTAGAAATGGCTGTAATTTCTTCACCAGAAAATTACTATCCTTTGATCATTTATCAATTGGAGAATGACTTGTGTTCTTATAAATTTGATTCAGTTTTCTATATTTTAGAAATGAGGCCTTTATCAGAGGCACTGTCTGTAAAGAAATTTTCACAGCTTTTCTCCTTCCCCTCTAATCTTGGCTGCATTGGCTTCGTTTGGACAAAAAACTTTAATTGAAATTATCCATTTTGCATTATTATTATTGTTTGTATTAATTCTTATATCAGTGTGTACATTAATCATTCCCTAATAGTAGTCTATTGTTGAATTCTCTCTTGTAACTGAGAAAATAAAAACAGTTAAACTGTCACTTCCCTATATATAATTAAGTGGATTTTGAACAAAGAATTAGTTTTCTCTGCTCCCCATTCCTCCTCTCTTACCCTCAGAAGGTCTCATCAAAACACAAAGAAACAAATCTTGACCTAGTCAGATCATATGATAATACATTCTGTGCCTGTAATCCCCTATACCTACTACATGAGTTCTTAATCTTGGCTCCTTGGACTGGGGGGGAGTGGGGGAAAGGGCATTTTAATCACCATATTTCATTATAATTAAGTTCCTTTGTAATCCTATATTATTTTGTGCATTTAAAAACATTATTCTGAGAAAAGGTCCATAAGCTTTACCTGACTACCAAATACGGGTGAGAGTAGGATAGTCAGTGATACACAAAAATGTTTAAAAAATAGTTGCTCACCTGAGAGAAGGGGAGGGATTTTCATAAGTATTTTGGAGTCAAGATTGGCTCTCTGAGTTTTGATAAGAGAATGAAATTTCATTGCATATTAATATATTTTTCAATTTTTCAATTTTTTCAATCATTCTCCAGTTTGATGGGAATCTTTGTTTCTAGTTTTTTACTTCCACTAAAATTTTTTTCATTATTACATGACCAAAACATCATGTATTTGTCAATATATACTCATATTTATTATTATTAATGCAACATCCAGGATTTAATTCATAGCTCCACCAACAATATACCACTAGTTTAGTTTTCTTAAAATACTGTTTTTATGATTTTTATGGTTAGAATCTTCAGTAATTCTAAAAGGAATCAGTCACATTCTTTGTATAAAATATTTAATAATTAGCATGTAAATGAGTTAGATGAGAGACAAATTCTTGGCTCCTACTGCTTTTTGACCCACTGCCTATTTCAGTTTTATCATCTGTTCTATTCATTCTTAGCTCTCCAGTAAACATGCCTTACTTGATTCTTGACTTTTTTCATTGCATCATCCCTGTTCACTTTCGTCCTTTCTATTCTCCAACCTTTATTCTCATTCTCTCTCTCTCTCTCTCTCTCTCTCTCTCTCTCTCTCTCTCTCTCTCTCTCTCTCTCTCTCTCTCTCTCACACACACACACACACACACACACACACACACACACACACACACACACATCACCCTTTATATCTTGCTAAACTTAAATCTTCTGTTACTTCAACACCTTTCACTTCCACTTCTACTCGCATTCCATTGAATGGTGCTGGAGAAAATTCATGCCTGTGTACTCTTGAGATTCCCTATGCATCTATATCTAACCTCTTCTAGTCCCTAACAGAAGCATGTCAATCTTTTAACCTACTCTATAATTGATTCTCTTTCCTATTTACCACTATTCAGTTGAGTGGAATATAGAATTTCTTCAACTTCTTGCTACTCATCTCTCTCATCTGAAAATCTTTCCTTATACTTTATGATAATGTCAAGATTATGATTTTAAATAGATGATTAATATATATTGAGTTAAATCATTGAGAAAATCTTAGTAAAAATGGTTGAGAGGAAACCATAAGGGAAACTTTGAACTAGTGAGAGATCTCTCTCTCTCTCTCTTTAAAAATTAATTTTATAATTATAACTTTTTTTTGACAGTATATATGCATAGGTAATTTTTTACAACATTATCCCTTGTACTCCCTTGTGTTCTGAATTTTTCCCCTCCTTCCCTCCACCCCCTCCCCTAGATGGCAGGCATTCCCATACATATTAAATATCTTATAGTATATCCTAGATACAATATATATGTGCAGAACCGAATTTTGTTGTTGTTGTTACAAAGGAAGAATTGTATTCGGAAGGAAAAAATAATCCAGGAAGAAAAACAAAAAACAAACAAACAAACAAAAAAATGCTCACAGTTTACACTCATTTCCCAGTGTTCCTTTTCTGGGTGTAGCTGATTCTGTCCATCATTAATCAATTGGAATTGGATTAGCTCTTCTCTATGTTGAAGATATCCACTTCTATCAGAATACATCCTCATACAGTATCATTGTTGAAGTGTATAATGATCTCCTAGTTCTACTCGTTTCACTCAGCATCAGTTGATGTAAGTCTCTCCAAGCCTCTCTGCATTCCTCCTGTTGGTCATTTCTTACAGAACAATAATATTCCATAACATTCATATACCATAATTTACCCAACCATCTCTAATTGATGGGCATCCATTCATCTTCCAGTTTCTAGCCACTACAAAAAGAGCTGCCACAAACATTTTAGCACATACAGGTCCCTTTCCCTTCTTTAGTATTTCCTTGGGATATAAGCTCAGTAGTAGCACTTCTGGATCAAAGGGTATGCAGTTTGATAACTTTTTGGGCATAATTCCAGATTGCTCTCCAGAATGGTTGGATTCTTTCACAACTTCACCAGCAATGTATTAGTGTCCCAGTTTTCCCACAGCCCCTCCAACATTCATCATTATCTCTTCCTGTCATCTTAGCCAATCTGACAGGTGTGTAGTGGTATCTCAGAGTTGTCTTAATTTGCATTGTGAGAGATATCTCTAAGTGAAAATGAAGTGTGGTTTTGACCCCTGTCCCCATTCATGAGAATGTTGTTATCATTAAGAATAAAAAATATTTCTGCCAATATTTCTTGCCTGTAAGCCTGAAATTTTCTAAAGTCTGTCCACAAGCCAATGATGCTTCTTTAGATTTTTTTATACATAATATATTAAAAACTGTAGGTCTGTGGAAAATGCTATAAAGAAATTTTACTACATGTTAGTCACTAAGGGCCCTTGGTAGCTTTAGAATAATATGTTGATATAAACAGAATATAACATAAACTTCCCTGGTATAACAGACAAAATTTTACTTTCTGCCTTATTGCTTTTTAGTAACATGGTGATCCTATTTTAATATTTCAGCTATGGATATAGGTGTAAATAAGCAACAATTTGTTTAAAGAGAACCTGGAGATTTTTATGTCCTATATTCTCAATTTGAGTTAATGTGGTAGCAAAAAAAAATTAATATCATTTCTTAGATTGTGTTACTAGAAGCATAATGCATAGAAAGAAGGAGTATAGTTCATTTTACTACCTCCATGCTTGATGCCAGTTTACGTAGTATATTACTAAGCTGGAATATTACTATATAGAAGTAAATACTTACGATAGAGAATTCATCACTGACTTATTAAGGGCAGGACCTTGTTTGTAAGAGGGAATGTTTAGTTTGAAGCAGAAGACTTACTGTATTCTCATACTTGAAAGAGTTTTTGCCTGGCAATGGGATTTTACTTTTTGTATCAGGCCCAGAAGGGAGAATAGGGAGCAGTGGATGGAAGCTCTAGGACAGAGGTAGGGAGCCTTTTTATTCCTGCCATTTGGGTTATTTGGATATTTATATATTTTTATTGGATATCATATATTAGGTATTATACATTATTATATATACATTATATTTATAATATCATTCTTGGTCCATACAAAATTATCAACTTACAGAACTCAGGCAGTGAGCATTTATTGTACCTAGTTTTGCACTCACCATCATTTGTGGTTGCTTTGGCAAATGATTTTGAGGGCCTTATATAGCTCTGGAGCCATCTTTGCTCCAGGCCCTAATGTAAGTAAACACATAAGAATAAGAAATATGCTAAAATTAAATGAGTTATATTAACATGTTATATATCACATATAGCATATAAAGACATATACTTAATCTTGAGTTGTGTTTTCTCATTATTCTCTTAGATGTGAATGAGTTGAAAGAATGTCTTTATGTGCTAGTAAAAGAACAGCAAGCTCTTGCTACACAGATGGCTACAACAACTCTTTCAGCAGTGAGGCTAAAGCAGAGGCTGGTTATACTGGAACGATATTTCATTGCACTGAATAGAACTGTTCTTCAGGAAAATGTCAAAGTTAAGTGGAAAAGCAACAGTATTCCTTTACCTACTATCGACAAAAAAAGGTAATAAGTGAAAAAATTTCTAATTCTTTTGTATTCTAAATTTATATCTAAATCCTAGATAAACAGACCAAACTATTGGTTATTACAAAAATTTGTTTTTAGTTCAGAAAACTGTTTATGATATTCTTTGGAGAACTTGGTGGGGTCAATTGTGTTGGATATGTGGAGGTAGGATTTTATAGCTCTCGCTTCTGCAACATCTTTTACACCCATCTTCTCTCCACAGACCTCACAGCTTAGGCCTTCCAGTTCTTCCAACCTCGATTATTTCGAGTTGCCTCCTAAAAGATTGCCCTGATTCTAGTCTATTCCCTTTTTAGTCTCTTTTCCACATAATTGCCAAATTAATATTCCTAAAACATGGATCTGATGATATAATTTTCCCTACTTAGAAATCTTTTTAATAACTTATTACTCTATGATAAAATAGAGAATACTTAAAAGTTTATAGGCTTCTTTTCTTTTTCTGGTATTTCACTCATAAACTTGCTTGCTGTTTGTAGTACATGATATTCCATCTCCCACTTTATGCCTTTGTACAGGTGACGTGCCTCTTCCCTCCAACATCTTAATGCTATCCTCCTTTACTTCCCATTTTAGAGTCTTCATTTAAGGTGCACTAGCTTAAGAGCCAAATTATACAGAAAGTTTTTCCTGACACCTTCTTCCCCCCCACTATTAGCCCAGGTGCTAACATTCTTTCCCTCTTGAGAGGGACATTTTTTCAAACACGCATATCTATATCTATATCTATACACACACACACATACACACACATATGTATATTCATATTGATGTATATTTATACATACATACATATATATATACACACACAAACATGTATACGCAGATATGTGTGTGTGTGTGTGTGTGTGTGTGTGTGTGTGTGTGTTTCTTTTCATGTTTATTTCTATGCAAGTTTTATCTCCCCAGGAGAATATAAGCTTCTTGAAAGTAGAGATTATTTTAGTTTTTTGTTTGAATGTAAGGGAAGAATATATTAGATCTATATAGAACCAGGAGAGTTCTGAACTGCTCACTTATTGTAGCTTCTTATATTGGAGCTCTTTAGATGCGAGAGACTGTGATGTTAGATAGCTTTCAGTTTTCATGTTCACTTTTGATTGTGTAGAATCACTCAAATTTTTAAAAATTTCATCTTCATTAATGATATAATACTTAGCCTTTTCATTTTTCAATGGTATTTCCCCCCCCAAATACACATAGTTTTCAACATTCATTTTTGTAAGACTTTGTGTTTCAAATTTTTCTCCCACCTTCCTTTTCTTCTCCCCTCCTCAAAACAAGCAATCTGATATAGGTTAACTATGTACAGTCCTTTTAAATGTCTTTCCACATTTTGTCATGATGAATCATTCAATTTTCAAAGTTAAAATTGTAATTCCTGGTCTCCAGTGGAGTGTAGTAGAGGAGGAAATAATAGTGTCAAAGGCAGGAAAAAATGCAGATGAATCTGAGAAGGTCATGAATTACATTCAAAGAAAAACCCTTTAGTTCAATTCAAAATACTTTTCTTAGGTACTTCTTGTCTCCACACTAATGAGCTTTATGTGCTGGATAAGGCTATTTGCAGGGTCTGTCAATTCAGTTGTATAGGGAACTTTGTATTGAGGAAACTTTTCTGTATTAATATTGATCCGCATCTTTTATGTAACTTATTGCCTAATTATTTTCCAGAATCTTAGTCTATATATGTCAAAGGTATCACTTTAATCTTGGTCTTTTCCCTTCTGAAGTTGACTCTCTGTCCACTATGTGATATTGTTCACTGATCTTTAAAAATTAAGACACAGCCACTGCTTGTAATGAATTAATGGCTCAGTAGAAATGAAAAATTTCACTACTGCAGTAGATTCGTTCCCTTCATTAACACATTGAGAATACATTGAATTCCTTTGGGAGAAAATGCAATATTTCATGATAATGCCACCAATGATGAATTTGTGGAGGGTAACACAGGGTACTATGCTTTTTATATATTTCTTCTAATTACAATTATTAGATTCATTTTGAAGTGATAAAGTTAAAAAGTTAATTTTATGTGAATTGTGACAGTATAAAGGATTTTCTTTTGTTTGGTTATAGTTCTAGACCTATAGGAAAAGGTGTAGAAGGACTTGCAAGAGTTGGATCCAGAGCAGCCCTTTCATTTGCTTTTGCATTCCTACGCAGAGCTTGGCGGTCAGGTAAAGTTGAGCTACATTTCTCAGGTTCCAAAAAGATGCCCTTTCCCCTCCCATCTATTGTGTAAAGAAGTCAGGAGAACTGGGTGCTAGTCTTCTAGTAAATATATCTTTGATTATATTTAATTTTTATGGATCTCAATTTTCTCTTTTTAAATTTTGAAATAATAGATAGCCAGCCTCTACTTTTTTTTTTTTTTTTTTTTTTGGTTTAAATATTGTATGATTCCAAAGTAATTCCTATATTCTAAACAGCAACTAATAAGGTGACATAAAAACTGATTTTTTGGGTGTAATTTACTTTATAAAAGATTATGAAGTTAATAATTCTTATCTTTTATAAAGTAAATTACACCCCAAAAAATCAGTTGAATTGAATTGGTTCTTTTAGGGGAAGATGCCGATCTATGCAGTGAATTGTTACAGGAGTCTCTTGATGCCTTGAGAGCCCTACCAGAAGCATCTCTTTTTGATGAAAGCACAGTGTCATCTGTTTGGTTGGAAGTTGTGGAGAGAGCAACTAAATTCCTAAGGTCTGTTGTTACTGGGTAAGTTTTATTTTTCATATTTATTGGATTAAGTTATATCACATGATTCATGGTCCAGTTTTTAATTATTATTTAATTCCTAAGTTGTTATTGTCTCAGTGAATCCAAATGAAGCCTTTTCTTTTAAAGCTTTTGTTTTCATTGGTTTGGCATAGTATTTTGTACATAATAGACAATTTAGTAAATATTTGATGAATTCAGTTGAAAAACTTTTCATTTTTTCTGTGAGGTGATAGAGCAAAATCATCTCTCATAGGTAATTTTTCCCTCCTAGATATTGGTAAACAGTTTGAGTGCATGTTTTAGGCTTAACATCAGTACACATTCAGAAGTAATTGACTCTGTATAATTGATCATGAAAGTGTTTCACCTATATTTACTTAAGGTGAAATTTGTACACCTCATATAATATATAACCACTTTTATTTTGAATTTTTAAGATACTGTATTATTAGTAATATGTATTCAGTATGAACTGAGTACAAAGTATATTAAGATACTCTTTTCACACCTCAAAAGTTTTACACACATCCAAAATGGTGATGTGCTTACATAACGTTTTAAGTGATATTTAAAGTATAAAATTAAATCTACTTCACAAAATTAAATAACTGTTTGAACTTAATTAAACAAATTTTATTTGTAATTGTGATTAGACATTAGGATATTTAATAGTAATATAAAATAATTACTTATGAATTATATAAAAATAAAGTCTAAGAAGTTGTTCTTAGCTCAGAAATGAGAATAAACTTTAGGAATTTTGGATTGTTAGTCAAGTGCAAAAAATCTATTCTTATTCAGTAATGTAATTCAGTAATTCAGAAATCATGGAAACTAAATTTCATTAAAAGTGAAAATATATCTAACTATTCCTATTCATATTATGTAAAGTAACCTATTAAATAAACTGTCTTTGATTTCTAACGGAATAAGAAAGTTTATGCTTTAGAAACTTTGAATGTATCTTTTTTTAAAAGTTGAGTTAATTAAAATAAAGCCTAGCTTTAGAATATTTATCTTTAAACGATGTAGATACAAATACTTCTTTGGCCTTCATCTGTAAAACATAGAAAATATGAATTTTCTAAATATCTCTCCAAAGATTTATATATATATATATATATATATATATATATAAAA
This sequence comes from Sminthopsis crassicaudata, assembly GCF_048593235.1. Taxonomy (NCBI): domain Eukaryota; kingdom Metazoa; phylum Chordata; class Mammalia; order Dasyuromorphia; family Dasyuridae; genus Sminthopsis; species Sminthopsis crassicaudata. Next base: position 243,243,579 of record NC_133619.1, read on the forward strand.
TCATTATTGGAAACTTCAGAAATCTTGTTAATTTATTGGGGTGGGGGGAGGGTTGGAACTTATTTTATAATAAATGTGCATATCATTTTTTCTATTACTGTAAAGTTTTCCTGAATCAATTAATTTTTCTTTTGAAATAGTGATGTTCATGGAACTGCAAGTACCAAAGGACCAGGAAACATTCCGTTACAAGACCAGCACTTAGCACTTGCCATATTGTTAGAGTTGGCTGTGCAGAGAGGCACTTTAAGGTGAGGGATGTAATAATCTCTCTATAAATTCTGTTTTAAAAAATTTTAAGTGAACTTTATATTTATTAGAAGATGAATAATCCAGGGATGCTTTTCTTTCACTTTCTTTTGTATTAATACTTATACCCTATTTGACAATTAAAGGGCCTCTGAAAATACTACAAAACTAAATGTGTTTACATAGTTCACTTTTGGCCTCCTTTTTTTGACATGCTAGAAACTTCTCTGTTTTTATTTACTTATGCTTTAAATATTCTAATTAATTGAGGGAACAGAAATTTCTTGAAGATTGGTTGTATTTTAACATTTTAATACTTGGGACCTTTTTTCTCCTTTTCCTGATAAACAGAAAATCTGACAGTGCTTTGTGAAGCTTTGCTCATTTTTGATTTTTGTTAAAATTTTATTTACAAGTGCTGCTAATTTTGTTGGTCTTGTTAATACAGAAATTTCATAAATCTTTAACTAATAGTTTTGCATTCAAAAGATTCATGTGACTATGTGGTACTTTGACTACCTGTTTTTTTCTTTCAGCCAAATGTTATCTGCCATTATGTTATTACTTCAATTATGGGACAATGGGACGAGGGAAACAGATAATGAACGATCTGCCCAAGGAACTAGTGCACCACTTCTCCCTTTATTACAAAGATTTCAGAGTATAATCTGCAATAAAGATATGTCTAATACTGAAGATGAGATTCAGGTATATGAGCCTAAATAGTAATAAATTTGTGTGATTTGAAATAATTAAAGATGCTTATTAATCCCAGCTAATTTGATGAACTTGGAGTAAGTTGGCACTTTGCCAACATTTTATGAATGAAAAAGGTGAAGGAACTTTGCAGCAGCATTATAAAGTGTTTCATCCGGTAATAGCAGCAGAGGGTTGAAGAAGGAAGTCTGGTTGCAAAAAAACAAAACAAAACAAAAACCTTATAATTTGATATATAATAATTTGAATAATTTAAAACACACTTCACTCAATTGAGAAAGTATTTGTTGGTCTGGAGAAATTTGAATAAGCCTCTTAAACTTAGTAATCTAATTTAGTATACTTTCTAAGAAGAATTAATTATTTTGAAAATACTAGAATTAGTTGTTAATTATCTAGGGGCTGCTGACTGAACATGTAAGAAAACTTAATCCTTCATTAAGCATTTATTATATACTTATTGTGTACAAGGCACAAAAACACTGGAATACAGAGACAAGACTGAAAGTTTTTGCATTCTGTATTAGGTTAGAAATAATTTCTATGTAATCTAATACAAAGTCTTTTCAAAATAAAAACTGAAAATTTCTTTTGATTCCCTAAAAAGATTAAAAGAAGTTTCCTTTTGAGAAGCTAGGGAACTCAGAAAATACTTCTTGATATTGTGAAGTTCAGAAGATGGGTAGGTTTTGGGGAAAAATAGTGAGTTTGAGATCTTACTTGTTTAGTAGGTGATTAGATTATGTGACTGGAACTCAAAAGAGAAGGTAAGACTGGATATTTAGACCTAAAAATCATTTAAATAACTGAACTGTAGGAGTTGATATAGTCAAGTTTAAAGATAGATAAGGAGAGTGTATAGGACAGAGCTTAAGGAAAACCCAAGCAGTGTGATATGGGTGAAGAACCAACAAAAGATACTAGAAGTTTTTGTCAGAAAAGTGGAGAACCATATGAGAAATGTCATGGAAATCCATGTGTAATGTCTGTACTAGCTTTCTGGAGGATCCTAGAAGAGGGGGGAATCTAAGATCAAGGACTTGGCGTATCAAGATCTTCCAGAACCAATCGTTACACCCATGGAGAGTAGGGAATCCAGGACTGAGGACAAATGGTGTTAAAAAGGCCAAGAAGGATGGTAATTAAGGACATCACCTTTGACCATTATTATAGGCTCATTGGCAATTGGAGAGAACAACTTCATTTGAGAATTTAGATCAGGAGCCATATAATAAAGGGTTTAGAACAGAGAGGGAAGACAGGAAGGAGAGGCACTTATTGTGAACATCTGTTTTAGTGAACTTAATGGTGAAGGGGAAGAGAGATGAAGGTTGATACCTAGCAGAAATGGCATAATTTAATGATGTTTTTTTAAAGATGGGGATCTGTGGAGACTTGGGCAAATTTAATAGGTAATCTAAGAAGCCGATGGATAGAAAGACATCAAATAGAGAGAGGAAGGGACAGATAATAGTGCAGACAATCTTCAGCAGAAGATAGGGAAGAGATGGAATCAAGGCACATGTAGGGGGGGGGTGGCTTTGACATCAAAAAGGACCAACTTTTCTTCAAACATGGATCTGAAGAAACCCAGAGGAAAGTGTGAGGGAGTACTGTCAAGGGGTGAGAAAGATAAGAGAGCTCATAGCAGGTAGCCTTGACTTGCTTTGTAAAGTATGATATAAGGTCTTTGGATGAGAGAGGAGGAAAATGAGCATCCTGGAATATTAAAGGAGAGAAAAGAACCATCTGCTGTAGTGAGTGATCAAATCAGAGAACATTTGTGAAGGATGGCTTTGCTCCTATAAGGACCCAGTTAAGATAACAGATATGTGTCATGAACCCAATTGGCACAACTGGCATTTCTAGATCCATCCAGCAGTATTTGAGTGGAAGTAGAGATGGGAGATGGTGGGAGTAATCTAAAATTGGGTTTTGATAGAATGTGAATGGGAATAGGAAAGGAGCAAGAGAGTCTGAGAAGAGGATAGTGCCATTGAGTCTGCTTCATTTTTCCCTTGACAGCAGCTGGTTCATTGTCACAGAAACTGGAGAGGTAATATGTGTTGGTTAGACATGAGGGCTTAATTTGATCAGAAGACATCATGACATTCCTCAAACCCAGTAGAATCAGCAAGTAGTGGGATTTTGTTTGTCTTGTTATGGTGCCATCCCCAGCCACTACTCTAGCCAGAGGCAGAGCTGTGTCCTTTTCTCAGAGTAGTTGTCAAGGGTGGGTGGTGGGCATGAGGTTTTAATTTTTAAGTGATCAGTGATCAGGATAATAAGAAATAATTCTGCTGATTTTTATCATTTTTGCAATAATTGTGGGAATCTTTCAAGTAATTACTCCTGAGATTAAGTTATTGCCCTATTAAGTATGGATTTATTTTAATGTGTGTTCACATTCAATTTAGTAACACATTGAATACCTAGTATGAACAAGGCACTTAATGTTAGATGTCATAGGAGATAAGAAAATGTTTATTACAGTCTGTCAGAAAGGATTTTACTGTAGCAGGATAGCTAATCTTGATGATCTTTTAGCATTCCTCATTTTTCTTGAGCTATCTGTTACATCTTACTTTGGGACCACTTTGACTATTTTACATTTTCATGATAGAGCTCTCTTGTTTTCCTTCTTATCTGTCTAATTATTACTTTCCAGTTTGAATATTCTCCAAGCTATAATGGTAGTCTTTTCTTCTATCTAACATGGTCTCTTTTTCTTCCTATTCCTATGGATTTAATTATCATCTCTATGTAGGTGGCTCACAGATTTATAAAACTAGATTCAGTCTCCTTTGAGCTTCAAATACCTATCACCCGTTGAGACTTCAATATTTTAAACTGGTTATCTTGGAATCATCTTTGACTCAGCCTGTCCAAAACTGAACTTTTTATCTTTTCCTCGAACCCATCTCTTTTCCAGACTTGCCTATTTCTGTTGAAGACTCCATTCTTTCAGCTCTCTAAGATTCATAACCTCAATTCTTCATTCTTCCTAACTACATATAGCCAATCAGTTGTAATATCTGGCAACACCCAGTCCTTTCTCTCTATTCATATAGCCACCACATTAATTCATGCCCTGACAATATTTCAATTAAATTATTGCAATAACCTCCTAATTTATTTCCCTGCTTCAGTTCTCTCTATTTCAGTTTATCCTTTACATTTTTGCCAAAATATTTTTAATAAGCATAGATCTGACCATGTGATTTCCCTATTTACTAAAATTAGTCAGTTCCCTGTTGCTTCTGGGATCAAACATAAATTCCTCTCTTTAGCTTTAATAACTCTTCACAGTCTAGCCCCATCCTGTCTTCCCAGTCTCATTGTTCATTATTACTTTTCTCACTCTTTACAATCCAGCAAAATCAGCCTTTTCTGTGTTCCTTACAAAATACTCCATTTAAATTCTTTGTGTCTTTGCATCTTCCTACATTCTCTCCTTCCAACTGATAGAGTCCCTCTCTTAAGACTCAGCTTAACTACTACCCTCTGGATTTAGTCCTTTCTAACTGAACAGTTAATGCTTTTCTCCTTAGCTAATTTTAAAAATTACTTTCTATTTTTTCATAGTTATTTTGTATATACTTATATGTATTCTTGTTTCTTTTTTTAGAATGTAAAGGTTTTTTTTCCCTCAAAGCCTTGTTTCATTCAATATAATTACATCCAATATAATTATAAATTTATATTCCTATTATTTAGCACATGCCTAGTCTGTAATAGACAGTTAATAAATAATACTTGATTGATATATTTTTATTTTTTCCCCAATTAGTTTGTAAAATGAGTTATAAGTTAAATTACCTAATTTAAAAAGAAATGACAACCATCTGAGTTATTCACAAAGCTGTATGAAATTAATCATAAAATAAGAGGCTTAGATTGTAAAAGTTGTAGATCAAAAGAAAAATGTCATTGCTTTTGACTGGATTGGTGTCATTTGATTTCTCAACTTCAACCTTCCCCCCTCAAATTTTATTAGTCTTCCTACCTCCAATGCTTGAGGTTTTTCCCCTTCTATTAAGCTTATTTTAAGTGTTTAAACTTAGAAGATTCAGTATTATCCCTTTTTCTCCATAATATTATTTCTAAAGGGGGCTCAACTTCTTAACTTCTTTTGTGTATTTGAGCCCTGGCATTAGATGTGAAGTGATACAGTTTATAGATTCATATTAAAACCTTTGAAATGATTCTACTTTTATTTTTCAAGTCTTTCATTTAAAACATAATACTACGATGTTGTAGTTAGTTTCCAGCCCTGCTACATATTAACTTTTGATAATCTTTTTCAAAAAGGTTCTCAAATTTTTTATAGAAAGATGACTAGAGTGGCTTGAACTTTGGAAACAGGAAATATATGATAATTTCTTTAAATTGAATTGAAAAACATAAATAGCTTGATGCCTCCATTCATATCTTTATATGAAAAATCCTTAGATTGTATAATGATCAATTTGAACATTAGGCTGTCTTAATGGTATTTATAATTTTTTCAGAGCATTCAGCCATGTCATTAATATTGTTGTTTGAGACGATTAAAGTAAATTGGCCAACTGTATCTTTTATATCCATACCAAAATATAAATAATTGGAAAATGTTTTAAATATTTATTAGCATGTTTATATTTTTTACATTGTTTTTGAAATATTTGACTAATGTACTTTTTTCCCTTCTTTTAGATGCTGTCTGGTCTTCTGAGTCCCAATGAAAGCTTTTTGAGGTACCTTACTTTACCACAAGACAATGAATTAGCTATTGATTTGCGTCAAACTGCAGTAGTGATTATGGCTCATTTAGATCGTCTGGCTACTCCCTGTATGCCTCCTCAGTGTAGTTCTCCTACATCTCATAAGGTATTTATTGAAATGAAATTGTCTACCTTACTATTATGTCAGGAATTTAAAATACTTTGAAGTTAAATTTAATAACTCTTTACATTTTCTTTTGCTGTTCCAGTTATGATAGCAGTTACTTTTGAAGCTATTTCTAATTAGTATAGGAAATTTATCAACTAATATTCTTGAAAGTATTGACTATTTTTGGTAGACTGTTGTGAACTCTTTTGTCACTTTTTAAAGATTTAGCATCTTATGATAAAGGGTGTTTAGAAAGACTATTTTTAAAGGACTTTTTTTACATATTATTAAAAATGACGATAATTCACATGGCATATTGTAGTTGCAAGATGCAGTCCTCCTAACCTTGTGATGTTATCACTATTTTCTGGAGAAGAAAACTTGGATATAGAGGAGATAAAATGCCTTGGCCAAGGTCATACAGCTAGTCATTGTTAGAACTGGGACTTAATGTCCATCTGCTGAGTAAAACCACAGTTTCATTGTTCATCATAGGTTAGATTACCATAAAAAGATCCTTTTTATATATTCCAGGTCCACTACATCTCAAAGTAAGGAAACAAACAAAGAAATAACCTTAATTTTATTGTCATTGCCCTTGTAGACTCCTAGTCATCCTTTTAATTTGCTTTTCTGAATAAGTTCTTTAAAGGACTTAATACTGCCATCTCTTAATCTCTTCCCTATTTTATGCCATTCTCCTGAGCTTTTTTTTTTTTTTTTTTTTTTTTTAGTAACTTTTGTATGCAACATTTGTTGTTCCTTTCTCAAGATAATCATCTTTTTGAACCTGGCAAACTTGGGAAAACTCTGAATTCAGATATAAATTGTAAAGACTAGCTGTTTTCTTGAATATTACTCCCAGTGGCAGGACGTGTCCCCCTAAATTTAATTTAGAAGATTATGGAAGGTAGTATTTTATTTCTTGTATCTAGGCATTAAAGTATATACTTAACTCCCAAAAGCCTCTGCTGCAAATTGCCTTGGACTTTATACTGAGCTCCAACTCTGAACTTCTAGTATGGCACTCTGGTATTGGTTGGCTTTAGCCAACATCCCTTTAGTTGCCCATGCCTTCTCCTTTTCTAGATATTGCATCCTTCCTGGGGCCCCTCAGCTTTGGTAACTAGTAGTTGTGCCAACACAGCCTGATGCTTTTCACGTCGTCTTGACAGGAGAACCTTTGGACTGGATGTTCCCTTTTCTCTGCTCTTTGACTTGAGAATAATAATAAACACTTTTATGGTTTGCAGAATGCTTTACATGTATTATCTCACTTGAGTGTTATGATAATTCTTTGTAGTAGGTATTGGAAGTGATATCCTCATTGTGTAAGGATGAGGAAAATGAAAAATTTCAGCTGATGAAATAGGAGGGACTGTTTGGCCCAACAGTATCACAAACAAAATATAAGTATAAATACAAATGTACACAAATGTTAGAGTAGCTTAATCAGTCCTCTTGTTTTTATAAAGTGGCCACTTATTTTGTTAAACTTTGTGCAGTTTAAGTCCCTAACTTTGTCAGCTCTTTTGTTGTTCATGGAGCAAATTGACAACAAACCAGTTGCATGTGACATTTGGATGGTCAAGTTAAATCAACTTATAGTTGTTAAAAGTATTGTTTAAAATTGTTTTGAAGCTATATTGAATGAATCAAAATCTTACCCAAAGTGTTTGAACTATTGTCTGTTTCTATATTGTACCTCAGTTTCTAGCTATAATTATTTAAATCTTGAAGCATTAAGTTGTGTCTCTTCATCATTTATCAACAAATTCACATTGAGAAATTTTCTGATTAATTGTCCCACCGTTTTCCTCTATCACTGCTTAGAAGGTCATTTTTAGGAACTTAATATTCTCTCTCTAGATAGTTCAGGGTTGCCTCAATGATTGTTAGCACCTAATGTCAAAAGGAGATTTCCTTAAGATTCTTTTCTAGATGAAAATTGGTCTTGCTAAATAATAACATCTTTCCTTTTTACAGGTTTCCGAATGCCTCTGGTGATTAAATGTGTAGTTTTTTATTTGTTTAGCCTTTCTGGTTTTGTGGTTCTCTGACATGAAGTGAATGCTCTTTGCTGATTTTCTTGACCATACATATATCTTTCTTACTTTCTGAAGGTCCAAGGATAGTAATCCTTGCTCCTGATTGTTCAGGGAGATTGCCCTCTTCATTAAACAGTTAATAAAGACCTTCAGGGCACAAGACATGATACTAGGTCCAAAAGATTCAGAGGCACAAACAGAATAGACCCTATCCTCTAAGGTCTTACTTTCTACTTAATAGAACATACACTTTACTGGGAAAAATACATGTGATAGTACTACTGGAGGAGAGGGGTGAGGACAACATATCCACATGTGCCTACTGAATAGAAGAAACTTTTTATTGGCTCTCTTTTTCTCATTTTGATCTTTAATATATTGTAAGCTTTATAAGACAAAGAACCATGTCTTATTTAAAGTTTGTACCTTTTCCAACCCAATACAGAGTAGGCACTTTTAGAATGTTTGTTGAATAATATGAGTAGATGAAGGAATATGATAGCTTAGTTCCTGAGAAAAGTGAAGGCTTTTGAAGCTTCCAGCTCAAAATTTAATTGCATATTACACATTCTATCCATGTAAAATCCTAAAAAAGCCATTATAACAGTGATCCAGTTTTGAAAGTATCTGAAGTTGAGAAGATTTTGAAGAATTTGTTATTGGAAAGCAGTATTAAAAAAGAAGACAGATGTAAGTTTGAATGCATAATAGTCATTCAAAAGATGTTACCAGCTTTAGCTTATGTTTTTAGGGTAACAGTGTTATGATGCTTATATATAACTTTCTTTTCTTCTATATGAATAAAAATTCATGAGAAACGCCTATTATAGGCATTTTCCTGCAGGATAATTTGATCGTTGCATTGCTATGCTAATATAATTCATTAAAATAAATATTTAAAATATGTATTACATCAAATACATCAGAAAATATTTATGCCTGGTATTTTGTTAGGTGCTTATTGAATTAATTTATTGTCTTACAGGGATCTTTACAAGAAGTCATAGGTTGGGGCTTAATAGGATGGAAATACTATGCTAATGTGATTGGCCCAATTCAATGTGAAGGACTTGCAAATCTGGGATCACACAGATTGCCTGTGCAGAAAAGCGTTTCCTGATTTTGTCTCGCAATGGGCGAGTTTACATGCAGGCTTACAACAGTGACACGTTGGTAGGTGGTGGTGGTGGTGGTTGTTGCTTTTTTCCTAATGTAAATCTTTTTTTCTTGACTTAATCTTGATTTGTAATTGAAGTGATAACAAGGTGAAAATTTTCTCAGATTTCTTCATTTTCTGAACTTCAATAGTTTTGGTTTGTTTTAGGTCATAAATTTCATGCTATGTCATTGATTTGTCACTGTAGGTCTCTTTTTTTTATCTTTTTTATTTTACTACATCATTTTGTTTACTTTGAAATTAGTTTCTTCCTATTATACTTAACTTCCCATGCAAATGCATTGATAAGGCAAAAATAATATTTTGCAAAAACTTATAAAAGGTGACTTAAAACAACCTAGAATAACAAGTGGCTAGAGTACATTATTGATATCCTTGAAATGCAATAGTTCTCTAGATGTTTTCATATAAAGTATGCTTTATATATACTCTAAAAATTATTTAATATGTTTCCCTCAAAAGACTACCAAAGTTCCTATATTTTAAAAGTTAAAATCTGATATTCGTAGTAAAACAGGTTGAAAACCCTAAGTCACTATTTAGAATTTGCTCAGCATTAGAACTGAGGAACTAAAGAGCCTCACTTCAGACATTCAGGGCTGCTAGTAAATTGGGGCGTTGTTGCTATGTAATGCATTACTAAATTGTATTAAGTTATTTTACTGATTTCTCTTCTTGTGACTTTTTTTTTTTTTTTGGTATATTTTTATCCTGTTTAGGGCCCCCAACTAGTTCAAGGTCTTGCCTCTAGAAATATTGTGAAAATTGCAGCACATTCAGATGGTCACCATTATCTGGCTTTGGCAGCCACTGGAGAAGTCTTTTCTTGGGGATGTGGAGATGGTGGACGGTTAGGCCATGGTGATACAGTGTATGTATTATCACTGTTTTTTTGTGAGGCAATAAGCAGTTTTTATATAAAATATCCCTTTTCAGATTAGAATTCTAAAAGACTGGAACAGAATAATAACCCTCTTTCATACTTAATTATGAAATAGTTTATTTGTGAATAAGACTAAAGGACTAGGAATGTGGTATTTTTTCAAGTATTTTTTGAGGGGTTGTTGTGTTTTAATAAGCATTGAGGAGGCTATTCTTGTTTGGGAATAGCTTTATTCTTTAATGTTTTCATTGTGTTTTGTACTTTGTAGTTAATAAATATTTTAATATCAAGAAATATGATATGATCCTTGCTTTCTGTGAAGTTTCCATATAGTTATGTGTGTTGGGGAGACATGCAAGCATAAGTTAAGTGATAGTGCAAAATACTAATGTATGAGTGACATTTAAAGTGCATTAGGAGATTTGAAAAGGTTCAGGTCAGTATGGGTTACTGGAGGAAGTATTTTGGAACATATGACAGTAGAATAACTGCACTCAACATTTATATTTTAGAACATTTAAAAAAAAAAGTTTATTTAAAATATAGTTGAGTTCTTTTAGTTGATGTTTTTAAATATAATCCAGATTCCATTGAAAATTTGTCGGGTAACATTGATTATAAATAGACTATTAATTTTAAACTAGACATTGAGAAGGCCTTGCCATTCTGAAATCATTATTCTGTAATTTGCAAATACAACATTAAAATTGCATTCATATTTATTTAATCTTTTCTGTGAATTTTGTGAAACATTAAAAATCATGTTATATATCATTTTGAAAAAAGTATTTTCATTAAACAATTTTAGAAGTAATTTCATATCTTTGATTACTAATATTACTTGTAGTTGTTATAATCATTATCTTTCTCAAGAAGTGCTTTACATTATCATTTCCTAATATATTAAACAACATTTAAATTTTTAGAAGTTTTCTTATTCTCTCTGTCTTACTACTAGGCCTCTAGAAGAACCTAAGATGATATCTGCTCTCTCAGGAAAGCAAGCTGGGAAACATGTAGTTCATATCGCATGTGGAAGTACTTATAGTGCAGCTATTACAGCTGAAGGAGAGTTATATACCTGGGGTCGAGGAAACTATGGCAGGCTGGGACATGGTATGTTTTTACTTTTAATATAAAATTATTAAAGGATAACTTTTTTTTGGTAAAATTTGTTCTATCTCAGTAAGGATACAAATGTGATTTTCCTTAAGGTAGTGACTTCACTTTTATTTTTGTAGCTGAAGTGCTTAACACATAAAAGGCATTTGGTAATACTCACTTATTGATTGATATGAAAGAACTTTCTATTTTGAAGGCTCAAGTGAAGATCAGACAATTCCAATGCTAGTAACTGGACTTAAAGGACTGAAAGTTATTGATGTATCTTGTGGGAGTGGGGATGCTCAGACTCTTGCAGTGACTGAAAATGGTGAGTAGAAAATGGAAAAATGAATTTTTACCCAATGAGAGCTTGTTAACCTAGGCATTCTTTTAAAAAAAAAAAAACTTTGGAATTAGAGTTTCAGTTTGAAAAGATTTTTTTTTTTTTTTTTTTTTTTTTTTTTTTTAAATCTTAAAGTCATAGATCTTAAATTTTGAAATGATCTCATCAGGTAATTTAATTTAGCTTCCTGTCTTAAGTCGAGTGAAATTTTATTTTTCTTATATAAATGAAGACCCTAAGTGGCTTTTTCAAAGATGGAAAGTGTTAATGGTCTATTGGAATCATGGATCCTGAGAGGATCAGAGAGGTTAACTGGCCCCAGTCTCCTTATTTTGTTGATAAGGAAACTAAAGGCTCAAGAGGTCAAAGGTCACACTAGTGCAAAGCTGGGATTTGATCCTAGATTCTTTTGACTCCAAATCCAGTATTTTTTTTTTTTTAACCACAACCTTCTGTATCAGTCTTTTTTCTTTGTAATTGTTTTAGATGGATTATTCTAATAGCATAAATAGTTGGGAATTTTGTATTTAAAAATACTCGGTGGGATTTCATTTTCTGTTTTATATATATTATGTTAAGAATTTCAGGAAAGTATGAGTCTGCCTTCTTTTTTTGTGGCAATCCTCAAATAATTGATGACAATATTTCTTTTCCATGCCTCCCTCCTTCATTTCCTATTCTGTACACCTAACTTACATTCCAAAATAAAGATCCCATAAACTTAATAAATTACTCTAAGAACTCAGTCTTTTCTGGGCTAGACATTCTGTTTCTTTTAAGTATTTCTCATATAATCGGTTCTACAGACTTTTTACCTTTATGGTTGCCCTATATTGGATATACTCAAACTTGTTTGAGGCAGTTAAAAAATATACATATATACACAGTAGAACCAAACATATAGTTGCAGGTATAGTAGTCTAATTAGAGCAGAGTCCAATTGAACTACCAACTCCTAGATTAGGACTTTATACTTTTTCATTTCTATAGCCTATGATTTTTAGTTTTTTGGGGAGGTGTAGTGTGCTGAAGATGCTACATCATATTATTATTTACCATTGAGTCCTAAAACACCCCAAATGCCATGAACAGCTACTTAGTTGTTTCTCTCCAAAAGTTCTGTATTTTTACATGAAAGTTCTTAATGCATTTGGCTTATCATTCCATAATATATTAAGATATTTTTGGAATTTGAATTGTGTCCTGAAAAAATATGAAATAATTTGAAAAATACGTTATATTTTATTTTTTTAATTTTCTTTTTTATTTACAAAACATATGCAAGGGTAGTTTTTTCAACATTGACCCTTGCAAAATCTTTTGTTCCAAATTTTCCCTTCCTTCCCTCACCCCTTCCCCTAGCTGGCAGGTAGTCTAATACATGTTAAATATGTTAAAATACATGTTAAATACAAAATACACATACATATTTATACAGTTATCTTGCTGCACAAGAAAAAAAAATCAAGAAGGAAGAAAGAGAAAAACTGAGAAAGAAAACAAAATGCAAGCAAATAATAATGGAGAGAGTGAGAATGATATGTTGTGGTTCACATTCTGTTCCTATAGTCCTCTCTTTGGGTGTAGATGGCTCTCTTCATCACTGAACAAGTGGAACTGGTTTGAATTATCTTATTGTTGAAGAGAGCCATGTCCATCAGAATTGATCATTGAATAGTCTTGTTCCTGTGTATTGTGATCTCCTGGTTCTGCTCATTTCACTTAGCATCAGTTCCGTGTAAGCCTCTCTGAAATCATCCTCCTGGTCATTTCTTATAGAACAATAGTATTCCATAGCACTCATATACTATAATTTATTCAGCCATTCTCTAATCGATGGGCATCCATTCAGTTTCCAGTTTCTTGCTGCTACAAAAAGGGCTGCCACAAACATTTTTGCACATGTGAGTCCCTTTCCCTCCTTTAAGTTCTATTTGGAATATAACCCCAGTAGAAACACTGCTGGATCAAAGGGTATGCACATTTTGATAACTTTTTGAGCATAGTTCTAAACTGTTTTCCAGAATGGCTTATTATGTTTTCATATTAGTGGTAGTCAAGAGTTTTTTTGTTTTTGTTTTTTTTTTGTTAAAGAAGTACTTAATTGACGTCAAAGCAGGTAAAATTCAAGTTCTTATTTTTATCTCCAGTGACCTTTCTATTTAGTTATTTTTTTTCCTTTTCTATGTTAATTCCATGTCTGTTTGAATTGTTAACTGTAAATTAGAGATTGCTCAATTTAATATTTATTGTCAGGTTTTTATATGCAAAGTTGAGGCTAGATTTTTTTTTGTTGTTCTAAAATAACTTCAGTTTTCTTAGGAATCTGACAGTTCATATTTTGATATGTCTGCAACAACATTATGAAAATGTAGTATATCTAGAAATAAGTGTCATATTTTCTTTTCCAGGTCAAGTCTGGTCTTGGGGCGATGGTGATTATGGAAAACTAGGAAGAGGTGGTAGTGATGGTTGTAAAACACCAAAATTAATTGAAAAACTTCAAGATTTAGATGTTGTTAAAGTACGTTGTGGGAGTCAATTTTCTGTTGCTTTAACGAAAGATGGTCAAGTTTACTCATGGGGAAAAGGTGACAATCAGAGACTTGGGCATGGAACAGAGGAGCATGTTCGATATCCGAAACTGTTAGAAGGCTTACAAGGTCAGTAATGCAAAATATAAAGCAAGATTTGTTGTTTGTTTCTTTTTACCTCTTCTCCTTAAATAGAAATAGGATAGAGCTGGCTTCTTTGATAATTTTCTTTGAAGGCTTTAATATTTTTAAACTAAAATTTATATTAAATTTACATTCTTTAGATTAAAAACCATCACTCATCATTATTAATTGCAGGTATTCACAATATGACAAATACCAACTAAATAAATTTAGATTCTTACAGTGACTGGTGTCACATGGTGTGCTTATTTTAGTCTCTGTATTTAAAGAACAAGTACAAATTATCCTATAAATAAAATTTAATACATATGTATATGTGCAAATATATATATATATTTAATGTGTATACATTTATACACATCTTTTCATTTATTTAGTGCAAATAAATTTTTTTTCTAATTTAAAAAACATTTTTATTTAAAGTTTTGGGTACCAAATTGTATTTCTTCTAACTTTCCTCTCCTCCCTTTTCCCTGAGATATGCTAAGCAATCACATGTAGACTATACATGTGCAGTTATGTAAAATATAAATGAATAAATTTCAATTCCTTTTAAGTTAATTTTTTAAAATGAGCACTGTGGTGTTAGGATTCTTACAAGGTGCTAAGTCAGTTGTCTAATTTAGCATGGTATTTAATAGTTCTCTAGTTTAGAGTCCATACCTTTCACACCTTTAAGAGAGCATATAAAAGGACAAGCCCACTCATGGACTTTGGGATTGACTTCTGGGAGATTCACAAGTCAGAGATCAGAAACCCACAAGCCCACTCTCTGGGAGGAAGAGTCAAGATTCATTTCCACTTCAACTTTTGTGCTGGCTGGAGACATTGGGACAAGAGCTCTAGAGAACCAAGGAGAGAGATAGGCTTCTAAGAAAGCTAATGGGGCCCAGGAAAAGATTCGGGATTTTTTAAAGGATCTGGACTTTAACTCCTGGCTGCATTTTGGGATTATTGAACTGAACTGAAACTAAAGCTGCCTCCAGAAGCTCCCCAAGAAATCTGCTCCCAGAGAACAATTACATTTTAGAGAAACAGAACATTACACTGTGGCACCTAGAAATTGAGAGAGCATAGAAGAGAGTTTAGAGCAGTTTTTTTTAAATCTGGGGCTCATGACCTCATTTAAAAAGTTTTTTGATGACTGTATTTCAGTGTAGTTGGTTTCCTTTATAAATCTTATTATATTTTACACATTTCAAAACATTATTCTGAGGATTCCATAGAATTCATCAGTGCCAGAGGGGTCCACATTATAATTATTTTGGCAATTATTTTTAAAAGAAGCATTTTTATACTGCTTTTGATAAGTTACATATTAGGAGCACTAGGTGGTGCAGTGGATAGAGCACCAGCCCTGAAGTCAGGAGGACCTGAGTTCAAGTTTAAATGTGGCCTCAGACACTCAACACTTCCTAGCTGTGTGACCCTGGGCAAGTCACTTAGCCCCAATTACCTTAGCAAAAAAAAAAAAAAAGATAAGTTACATATTATTGAAAGTTAATATTTATAATTCTTCAAATTTCTCCAGTTGGTAATTAAATTCTCTCTTCAGACTTTCCACGGAATACTTTGCCTGTATATTCCTATGCACTTATATCAATATTTTGTTTTGAAGTTATTTTTAACATGTGTTGCATAATGCTCATAGACTTGGTTTCATGAGGGTAAGGACTATGCCTGATTAAGCATCTTATCTCCTCACTGTACACTTAATAATTGTTAGAGGAATTGAGCTGTAATTTGTTATTACTGCACTTGATCAGATTTACAGCAGTATACTCATTTACTCTTTTGTTTGTATTTTTCCTTTTAGTGAACTAATACATTTTCTCAGTTATATTCTTTTGGTGTATGCTGACCAAACATAATTCTTGTATCCTCAGATTTCTTTTACTTTCTTCATTTTTTACTCATATTTCATAGAAGTTTGTGATGTAGGTTGTGCTTTCTATGCTCAGAGCACAGCTGCTACTTCATTTATTTGGGAACTTTTTAGTTTCAGCTGAGGTATTTTGATCTTTTAGGAAATTGACTTTGTGTTTCTTGTTCTACCACCTGTAAATTAATGTATTTCTTAACATTTACATTTGCATTCAAACTACTAATATTTCTTAAAGGAATTTTTGTTGTTGTTTTCAACAAGGCATTTCAGGAAAAAAAGAATTTCCTTGAAAGAGCTTGCTTGAAAAGCAAAAGTTATTTTTGAGAAGTGATGTGATAGAGCAAGTAGAGAAGAGGGGATAAGAAAATTATTGAACACTTCCTAGCTGTGTGATCCTGGGCAAGGCACTTAACCCCAATTGCCTCAGCCAAAAAATATATATAAATTTAACAAACTTTTATCTGAATCAGGGAGAAGTTTAGTAAAGAGCGGTGAACTTAACAATGTCTTCAGTATTTACTGCTTAGGCTATTGGGACTTAAAACTTGTAGTTTGTAAGCAACATTATTTAAAACCTAGAAATAATCTTTAAAATCTAGTTGAGTCTTACTAAATAATAAAAAATTAAATTGCACTTAATTTTACTTTTGGGTTATTTTCTGATTTTTTTAATACTTTTCTTTTCTTGAGAGGCTGCTTCCTGTAGTAGAGGAAATACCACTCTCAAAGGCACAAGATTCTAAATCGTGGCTTTGTTGTCCATTAGTGCCTAATGGTGTTTAACATGGACTTATGTAGAAATAAAGTGCTTAATTAACCTTTATTGAATTCAGTCAATCCTGTATCATTGGTCAAATCACTTAACTTGTTTTATTCAAAGTTTCCTATTTGTAAATGTAAATTTGTAAAAAAAAAAAAAAAAAAAAAAAAAACAAAAAACCCCAAAAAAACTTTACAGGATATATTTAAATTTATTGAGAGTTTCTGGTTAACAAATGGATATATAAAACAGTTTAACTGTAAAACAAATTATGATATGCTATAAGTTATCTTAGTTGCTACCAGAATTTTAAAATTAATTGCAAATTTGAACTTTTTTTTGTCCCATAGGTAAAAAAGTGGTTGATGTAGCTGCTGGTTCTACACACTGTTTAGCACTTACTGAGGATAGCGAAGTTCATAGCTGGGGGAGTAATGATCAGTGTCAGCACTTTGACACCCTTCGGATTACCAAACCTGAACCTACTGCATTGCCAGGATTAGATACAAAACATATAGTTGGAATTGCTTGTGGGCCTGCTCAGGTAAACAATGAAAGTTTCAGCTTTAAAATATGTTTAAAAAGAATAAAAAGAAAAAAAATCCTTATTTGATATTTTAAATTAGGATTTGATTCTACTTGAGTAGAAGAGAAGACATTAATCACTTAGATGATAGATTGAGTTACAACTATCTATTAAAATATAGTAAAATAAAATGTAAAGATAAGGATACATTTTTTTTTTCTAAATTTGGACATATTTGTCTCCAAATTTATGAAGTTTCAGTAGACTGTTTATATGAATAAAATGAAGATTTGCCTTCCTTAGGAACTAAAAACTAGTATTCTGGACTAAGAATTATGAAGTTATATTCATATTTTTATTACAAGAAGAGTGAATAACTCGGTGGTCTTAAGAAATGGAATGCATTAAAAAAGTCATTTAAGTGAAACATCTAGAATGAATAAAGCTAACTGAATGAAAAGTTGCTTATTTGTAGGAATGGTATTAGTGATAATATCCAATGTTAGTTTTTCAATGTAGCTTTCAACTAGCTGTGATTTCTTTAAGGAATAGAATTGATAATAATTGTTACTATTGATCCTAATACATCATTATTATGTAGAATTCTTAGTAATATAATTGTACAGGATATACCTTATTTCAGAAGTTTAAAAATAGTTTGTGTGACTATCATAGCAAAATTGACTTTTTTCCTCTCTGTTTTAGTTGTGAAGAGAATAAACGCTAGTATTTAAGAACTAGCAGTCAATTTTGTTATTTATATATACCTCATAAGGAAGTTATTAGTTTTTTTAAAAAAATTTAGAATTTATATTCAAAAAGTAGCAATGACTTTTTCCCCCACATAGTAAATTATCATCTAAGAATTACCAACAAGGTTAAAAAGAGTTTTATATTACAAACAAGGTTAGAGTGAAGGTATATAACCAAAAGAATTATAGCTATAAACATCTGGAAAATAGGGAGTTTTAGAGAATTTGAACAATTAGGGTTCATTTGAAGAAAAAAAAGATTAAAGAGGAAATAATTATTAAAAACGTCAGATATAGTTATCAAGCATTGATTAATGACTGTATTCTTAACCGACTATATCTTTTGTTAATATATTGAGTTGAATTTTGGAGATTTATTTTAGATATTTATATTTTATATATAGAGTTTTGCTTGGTCTTCTTGTTCTGAGTGGTCCATTGGCCTACGTGTACCTTTTGTGGTGGATGTTTGTCCAATGACATTTGAGCAGTTGGATCTCTTATTACGACAAGTAAGTGAGGGAATGGATGGCACCTCTGACTGGCCACCACCACAGGAGAAAGAATGTATGGCAGTGGCAACATTGAACCTTCTGAGACTTCAGGTATCTTATATTCTTTTTTTTTCAAGTGTCTACTGAGATATTCTTAAGAATATTTATAAAGTAATTGAAGACATTTTTACGTTTCTAATATTTTATATAAATTATTAGCAAATTTCTCAAATGTGAGATATGGCAATAGTAAGGGAATATAAATTGTTTTGATGATTTATGGAAATAATTGAGTTATAATTAAAGCATAGTAAAGGAAAATTTAAAGGTTAGGATAATTTTTTTCTGAATTTGACTTATTGTCTCCACATTTATTAGAATTTATGATTTGTATTCAAAAAGATATGGCTTATATGGTCACTTAAGTCAAGAGTCAGGAGAATGAAAGAATACACATTTTGTTTTTCTTTTATTTAAATTTAAACCTATTAAAATTTGCATTTACAGAGTTAGCAGAAACAAAGAAAAATATTTAAAGTTCATTTTAATTTATATTTATATAATTTGTATTTAATTTTTTTGAAACTCAGTTTTTTCAGATAGGCCTTCTTAGTTTGATTGAGTTTTTTTGCTAATCTGCCACTACCTGGTATATACTTCAATTTCTGTCTGCCTGAATTATATCAACTTAATGCTGAAAATATTTTACAGTATCTTTCTTCCCTGTTAAGTAAACATCAGATTGTTTTATTTGTTTTTCTAGGCTTGTTTTAGGCTGCTTATTGCTCTACCTTTCCATTGCAATCTCATGCTGTTTGCTAGTTGTGGTTCTGTGAATATTCTGTGACTCTTATGTACTATTTTATGAAGTAATTGGTTTTTGCAGTTTTCTAAAACACCTACTTTGTATTCTATCTGTGTACTTACTATCTTACCACCAGACAGCCCAAATCCAGGATTTCAGTAATGTCTTTATCTAAAAAAAAACTTGTGTGTTGCTTCTAGTACCAAAAACAAGTGCTCTGTGTGGAGCCAGAGCTAACACTTCTTTATTGATTTGAATTGATTCTGTTAGTGCTTCCTCCTTTCCAAAAGAATTATTATTCTTATCATTTATAGATTCTTTCCTTCATGATAATGCTTTGAAGTTGATAATATCTGTAATTGTGTTTCATAAAGACTAATTGAGACTGAAAGTTTACATGATTTGGAATATGGCAGAGCTGGAATTTTGAACTTCTTGAGGAATTCCATGATTTTTTTACTCCTGGGCCACAACTTCCTGTCTCATAGACTATGATAAGGTTAAATATTTGAATGCCAAAAATTACTAAAGGTGATGATGATTCAACCCACAATTTGACTTAAACCTGGGTATTTTGAGGTACTTATAATCAGTGTAACTCTAATTTAACAGTAGCAGACATTAAATTCCTATCTGTTAAAGCTGCTGTCAAAAACACATATATGCAGATTTCCAGGTACAAAGAGAGAGATAAAAATTAGATGAGATACAGTCTGTAATTTTATGATCTAATGAAGGTATGGTAAACAAAAATAAATAAAAATGAAACTTTATAAGACTATAAGGGGAGGCATAAGGCAAAACTAAAATCTGATGGTGACGACAGATTCTTACTGATGGGAATGGGGAGAAAGTATAGAAAACACTTTGTGGAGGAGATGACATTGAAGGAATTAGTTAATTTTTGAAAGTGCTTTTAAAATTTATTGGGGACAGATGGAATATATGAAAATTTGTTGTTAAAGCCTGAAGTTCAAAAACCTCCTTTAATGCTCCTAAACTTTATGACCTTGGACAAGGACCCTTTAGGTCTTGAAGCTTTAGTTTACTGGTATGTAATGTAGGGAAATAGTCATTGTGAAGAAAGTCCTATTTAAACTCTCATGTGCTATATAAATATAAATATAAATTACTGTTTTTGTTTAGATTAACATTATAATAAAGTTTTACTCTATTGTGTTCTTAGAATTTTGATGATAGATTTTCATTTAATTGTTCCAAGTATGAGTGAAATTAGCTTTTTTTTTTTTTTTTCTTCAGTTGCATGCTGCTATTAGTCACCAGGTTGATCCGGAATGTCTTGGATTGGGTCTGGGAAGTGTGCTCTTGAATAGCTTGAAGCAGACAGTTGTAACATTAGCAAGTAATGCTGGAGTTCTTAATACAGTGCAATCAGCTGCTCAAGCAGTACTGCAGAGTGGATGGTCTGTGCTGCTTCCAACTGCAGAGGAAAGAGCAAGGGCTCTTTCAGCTCTCTTACCCAGTGCAGGTAGGCTTGGAAATAGATATGGGACTAGAAAAAAAAAAATAGATAAAAGATGCAGAAGCTTTACAGACTTAACCTTCAAACATTGAAAGGAAATGATTTGCTTTCATTTCAAGTCTTCCCTTTTTTTTTTTTTTTTTTTTTTTTTAAAGTTTCAGGAAATGACATGAATGTAAGCCCAGGACGTCGTTTTATGATTGATCTTCTTGTAGGCAGTTTGATGGCTGATGGAGGATTAGAGTCAGCCTTAAATGCTGCCATTACTGCAGAAATCCAGGTATAATCTGGCAAAAAACTTTTTTTCTTGATATGGTGTGTGTGTATATGTGTGTAGATTATATGCAAATACATGTATAAGTGAAAACTTTTTTTTTGTTAATAAATGCATCTTTTATTGTAAGAATTCTTTGAATTTGGCATCTTATAGTCAATTAGTGTGGATTGTACCCAGTGACTCATACTTTTATACTTCTTTCTTTGAACATGCAATATGCATATCATTGTGTAAGAATTTACTCAGATGATTACTTTGCATAAAAATTTAGCTTTAACATTCTCTGGTAATCATATATATTATAATCAGATAGAGAAGAAACAAGAAAGGCAAACAATGAAGGCTTCAAATAGACATACACAATATTGAGCACAAAAGTAGAGGCTTCAGTTTGCAGTGAAAAATGCTTCTAGAAAGTTAGGACAAAATAATGAAGAGAGACAGTTTGGAAGGATCCATTTGACCATTTGTTTTGAGGTATATTGTAGATTCTGGTTGGGTAGAAACATGAAATGTCTTGTAATCTTTTGATCTCTAGAAAAATATGAGATGAGAGAGAGTGAGCAAAAGAGAAAATGCATCACTTGACCTAAAATAAGCAGTAGTAAAAGGACCCCATCTTTTCAAAAAAGAAAAAACTTACAATATAATTGTCTCTGCTCTTCAGAATGAGAAATAATGGTATTAGCACTCTCAATTTTCTGCAGTAGGATGTGTATTCTATGTTCTTACTAGTCTATGTTTTATTCTGTTTCGGTTTGACCTTGCAAACATGTGTCTCTTATAGAGTCCCTAGGTATCTTCTTAAAGGAACAGACTGTTTTATCGTTATAAATATCCAGGGCCATCTCTAGCTGTCCTGATTCTTGCCACTTAACCTAGATGGTTGGTGACTTTGCAAGCCCTTCTTCCCTGAAATCCACTTGTATGTCATGGCATCACCTCCATGATGTCATGGTCCTCTTTGAGAATGAAGGACCAATCAGCAATATGATGAAAAATAGGAAGAGGAACACCTTGGGAGACCTGATAGTGATGATTTTTTTCCCCCTGAGAATTGCAGAATTAACTTAAGTGTATATTTTTTTCTTAGGCTTATTTAATAAAGAATGTTTTAATTCCAGGTAAATTTTGCTCACATAGTTATAAATTTCTGTCATATTCATGATTCAATTAGGGTGGATACAGTCCCTTTCAATAATGGGAATCAATGGAGTCTTATTTAAAAAGTCTTGCCAATGCATTTCTGAGAATATTTCTTCAAACCTTTCCACTACCTTTATATGTATCTTTCTGGGAAAATTTCATATTTGGATGTGCCATATAAACCTATTATTAAAGCTATAGTATATTTTCTGTCATCTTCTATACATATACGTGTGAAAAATAATTTTTAAAAATAATTTCAAATCTCTTAAGGGTTTTCTTTCATTAATCCTCCCTTTTTATTTAATACAAAGAATATATATTATTATTGAGACTTAAAGAGATTTACTTAATTTCTTTTATTAGAATTTCACAGTATTTTGGTCAAATATTATAAAAAATAGAATGAATAGGTATTTTTTTTATGGAAAATTAATGAAAGAAGTAACCAAGTCTTAAGAAATTAAGAATTAAGTCTGCAGTAGAAATTCATAGGTAGTATGACTTCTGACTTAGGTGATCAAGAAAAGGATTTGTGGAGGTAAATGAAATTTGCATAAAATACTTGCAAGAGATAGTAGGAGAGATACCTGGAATGCTTCATACATCAGGGTTTAATTTTGGACAACCTGGAATGTAAGAGTAAGAAATTTGTATTTTATTCTGTAAAAAAATGAGCCAATAAAAGTTTTGATCTGATTGATACAAAAAAGGCAGTACTTTATTTTATTATTTTTTTTTTAAGGCAGTACTTTAAGATAATATGAGGTGAAAGAGACTGTAGATATTGATGTGATTTAAGCATTAGTTTAAAAAAGTTATTTAGATTGTAGCAGTGGAAACTTGAATGGAGATATGTGAGAGATTTTTTGAAGGAAACTTTTATAAGACTTGGTAACTGACTTGATGGAGAGGGATGGGTGAATAAAGAAGTAAAATATGTGAGAAGTTGCAAACTTGGATGGCTGAAAGAACAATTAACAATTAAAGCAATTGAGAAGTGGAACTCGTTTGGGAGTATGAAGGGGAGAAATTGAGCTATATCTGAAGTAGTTTGATGTATAAATGGAAATATATAGCAGACATTTGAAAATATGGAATTGGAGATCAGGAGGAATATTTTAGCTAGGGATTGATAATTATCTGCATTGATTGAAGCCTTAAGAATGTAAGATCTTGAAGCAGAATGGGTAGACAGAAAAAGAGAGGGAGAAATTAAGGATATGAAATTTGTCAATGTTGATGGTATAAGGCCTCTATTTTGGGCCTCAGTTTTGCTTAATTATGCCATATCAAGACAATTTATTTCTGTACTGAATGATTTTTATTAAATATGCTAAATTTTCATTCTCTGTAAGAATTATTTAGAATCTTTCTGTTTCTTCTTTTTTGAGTTAAGATAATCCAGTTACTTGACTTTGCTGTTTTCTTTTCTAGACTGCTAGTAAGATTAGTTTGCTAATAAGAAACATTAACATTTCACTCTTTTATTTGTTATAGGATATTGAAGCAAAAAAAGAAGCCCAGAAGGAAAAAGAGATTGATGAGCAGGAAGCAAATGCTTCAACACTTCATCGGAGTAGGACGCCATTAGATAAAGACCTTATTAATACAGGAATTTATGAATCTGCCGGAAAACAGAGTTTACCTCTGGTTCAACTAATACAACAGCTTCTTAGGTAAATAGTCTTTTAAAAGCATGATAGCAGAAAAATATCATATGAGTCTTGGCATGAATTATTGTCTCTACTAAGCTTTTTTTCTTTCATCCAAGAGGAGTATCAGATCAGACAGCTACTTCACGTCCTGTGGGAACAGTGGGCAGATTTAAAATCAGCATCACTCTTCTATAAATTTTAGGGTTGAGGTGAAGCAAGAATAAATATATTGGTCCTTTGCTGCTCATTAAGAACGTTGGCTAAAGCAGTCAACCAAGGTAACTTAGATCATTCCACGCATTAGAAAGTTTATGAAGGTACTTTTGATGAGATTAGACAGAAGTGGAAGGGATCTAAAATAATAATGTGGATAGTAGCTTTATCAGGGATGGTGCAGGAATAAAACCTAGAAGTAATTTTAGAATGTTCCCTGAAAACCTATTGTGCTTTTATGGTCATGAATGCCAGTGAAACAGTTGGACTTATTCTATGCTTATGTAGCAGTGCTAAAATTAAGGTGTACCTGGAGTACCCTGGCATACTGAGTCCTATGTATATTAAAGGATTCTGATCAATTCATGTTAAGCAAGATATAATAGAGAGGAAGAAGAATCCCAATGAATTGATCAATAAGACAGCAGTAGTTTTCATTTGTTGATTGACTAAGTAAATTTAGAACTTTTGATTTGGTGAGATAAAACACTAGAGCTTCTTTCATTTGTACTTTAAGATAAAACAAAAAGTCCATTATTTGGCATTTTAAAAGCCTTCATTTGCCCAACATATTACTTTAATAGATTCATGCTTTCCTGTTAGGAGAAATTTTAATGTCAGGTACAGATTCTAATGGTTATCCATAAAATGGAAAATGAGTCCTTATATGTATTATTCTTCAGCATCTCTAAGAAGCGCCAGTCTTTCTGATCAGACGAGACTGTTTCTCAGGCTTTGTGGATTGAAAGTGAGCAAGAGGAATTTTGCTAACCATTATTTTTATATTTTTTTCCATACAGTTATTAGTTTTCTTGAATTAATCTTCTAGGTGATGTTTTCAGAAATGGAGGTAGATTTCTCAAGGGTACATGTGGCATTAACATATAAATTTATGTGACTAAAAAGTAGTAGCAAATATATACTCCTTTATCTGGATGTCCCATACCTGTTAGAAATCATGGTGTTCCATTTTGTTGTGTCTTGCTTGTAGATGTGAAAGTGCAGACTTCTTTAGATAGATGGATAGTCAATATAAGGAGTGTCTCAGAGGCAAACTCCCCCATTCTGGGAATAATCCTCACCAACTTCCCCTCTTTTTTTTTTTTTTTTTTTTTTTTCCCCTTTTCTTTCTGAGGTAGGGTTAAGTGACTTGCCCAGGGTCACACAGCTAGGAAGTGTTAAATGTCTGAGACCAAATTTGAACTCGGGTCCTCCTGAATTCAAGGCTGATGCTCTATCCACTGCGCCACCTAGCTGCCCCCAACTTCCCCTCTTAATATGTATGAATGAAGCCAGCTTCCTGTTTATTTAGACTTTATCTTAAGAAGACAAAGATTAACTTTTTTCCTTTTTTGAAAACTTCTCTTTTGAAATTTAGAGAAAATATACTGCTTTCATGACTCAGAACCAAATGAAACAGGTCCTTTGAAAATAACAGATACTTCAGGGTGAACAGAAGGATGGCCAATATTTTGGAGTCTTTTTTTAAATATAGAAACTAATGAGTAGGTCAGATTGCTAGCCTTAGCTGCTGATGCGTTTTTATTTTTATAGGATAATCCTGTTGCTGAATACTCCAGTAGGTTTTTGTTTTATTTTTGGCCCACTTTTTAACTCAGCTTGATTGTACATCATCCTTTCCTTCTGAGAACCATGGACTACTTCTCCCCATGACATAACTTTAACAGAGGGTAGATGGCAACTGTGTATTGCAAACATTAATACTGATTATGTGACTGTTTCTATTTCAAAACCTGTAAAGTGAACATGAAAATATAAAGATAAATTTATATGAAAAATAATAGAAAGGGTTAAGTCCTTAAAATATGTAAATTCTTCATCATCCTGGTAATTTGGTATCTCTCAATCCCTTCAGTTAATTTTCACATTTTGTTGATTCTATTTCTATAGCATTTATTGTGTCTATTCCCTTTCTTTACTCCCAAGGCTTCCAAACTAGTTCATGCCCTCTATGTTACTTTGAATGTATTTAGTATAATTTGTGAATGTTGTATCCATTCTAAATAGGGAGGAAGTATTATTCCTTGAGGAAAAGGAATGGTTTCTTTGTATCTCCAATTCCTAAATCAGTGCTTTGTACATGAAGCACTTATCTATTGCTTTATGAGTAGAGCCTAGCTTTTCCAGAATATAGTTGTTTGATTCATAAAGAGCTTTTATTTATCAGTATCACAGGATGGGAGAATTGGTGAGTTAGAATGTGAAATATTTCAAGTTCATTGTATGATATCCAGATTTCTAGTGATAATTTTAAGATCATAGGATTTAGAGCTGGATGGAAATTTGGAGGCTAATTCCAACCTCCCTTATTTATTTAAGATGAGGAAACTTATAATGACTAAATAGGTTCATTTATTTACCCAATCTTAGTAAGTAGCAGAGCTGTAATTCAAATCCATGTTTTTTGACTTTAACTCTATTGCTTCTTTACTGCATGAAAAAAGCTTCAATACTAATTTCAAAATTTATTTTTCTTCTGACTTCACAAATCTTATACTGTATAAGTTTTCTGTAGTGCTTATAAGTGTAAAAGACTTTGGGCAAACCACCTATCCTAATCTCTTAGTGTTTCACACAACTTTTTAAATCTTAAGAAAGCTGCAGAGTAGTGCCAAAAATGTATTGGTAGAGAGAATTTATGTTAAAGATTTGTCTACACCAATGAAATTACAGGTTTGGATCAAAAAAATCATAAAATGTTATAACATCACTAACAATGAACACTTTGGTGGTATATGACATTCTCTTTGATAACAGTTCAGATTATAATACCAATTTGAGAACATTTGGTGAAAGAAGTTACTATAATAGAATACATACTGTGTTTTATTTTATATGTTAAATTTTTTTAAATTGCAAATTTAGAATAACAGTAGAATTGTATGATGTTTTTCAGAAAATATCATAGCCTTTTTGCCCAATTTAATAACATTTAAAAAAAATCATTCTTTTATTTCACTTAGAAATATTGCTTCCCAGACAATAGCCAAATTGAAAGATGTTGCTCGTCGAATTTTGTCCTGTTTAGAACATGATCAATATAGTCAAGACAGATCTGCCTCCCTGGATTTGTTGCTTCGTTTTCAGCGTCTGCTAGTCAGTAAACTATATCCAGGAGACGGTGGTGGTCAAGTCTCAAATTCCTTTAGTAAGTAGTTTAATTTTTTTGTGGTGTTTAAGATGTCTATTATTTATACTTTTTGATTTGGAGTTGAATGCTCTTATAAAAGACTGATTTAAAATTAATAACATCATTTTCACCTCATTTTTCATATTGGATATCTTTATTACAACCATTGAAGATTTTTATTTGTATTTTCAAACTTGAATACATATTATGTCAGACAATACAAGTTGTTTTTCTTTTAGTAAATTGTTTTTTCAAACTAAGTATAGTAAATATATCAGGGTTATAATATGCTTAACAAATTAGAGGATTGAGAACTATTACTCTTTAGAAACAAGAAGTCATTTATTTAATATTTTTTCCAGTTACATTAAAAAATTCTTTGTTTTAAATTTGTCTTTAAGATTTTTGAGTTCTAGATTCTCTCTCTTATCCCTGCTCACAATTAGGAAACCACATGTGAAGTTATGCATAACAAACATAAGTCAAATTATGAAAGATAGATTTCCCACTCTAATGAAAATAAGAACCCTTAAGATAAATTAAGTTTAAAAAAAGAAAGAGAGAGTAATAGAGAAGGCTTCGATCTATGTTCAATCTCAATCAGGTCATTCTTTGGGTATGGATAGGCTTTTTCATCGTAAGTCCTTTAGAGTAATCTTGGATGATTATATTACTGAGAATAATGGTCATTTACATCTAGTTAATCTATTGCTATTACTTTGTATACAGTGTATTTCACTTTGTTCATGGAGGACTTTCCAAATTTTTTTTTTTCCTGAGAGCATCCTCCTCATTGAAATAAGAAATCACTTAAGTAAATTCTTCCACCTCAGCTGACTTGCCCTTGCTTCATTTTTTAATATATTTGCACCTAAATTCTTTCAGTGAAAGCATTTTTCCCCATGACTAAGATTGGCTTTCTAAAAGATGCACACACACATATACTCTCTCTCTCTCTCTCTCTCTCTCTCTCTCTCTCTCTCTCTCTCTCTCTCTCTCTCTCTCTCTCTCTCTCTCTCCCCTCCCTCCCTCCTTCCCTCCCTCCCTCCCCCCCTCTCTCTCCCCCCCCTCTCTCTCTTTCTCTGTCAAGCTAACAAAAGAAGATTTTGTAGATAAGAACAGATGAAAATGAATATGCTACTAGGTTTTAAAATGGAAAATAACCAAATCGATTAAAAAAGTTAGAATTTTCATGGAAAAAAACAAAACCTCTTTGATATCACAGGATAGCAATTTAAATAATCTAAATTATATGTATTGCTATTGCTGAAAAGAGTTTTTTAAAAAGGCCACATGTTTATTATGTTTTAGGCTGATTGTTAGGATTTCACAAATATTATTTCACAGTAGCCTTTGGAGGTAGTGCTATTATTATTCTGTATTATAGTTGAGAGAGAACTAAGGCAAACAGAGATTAAGGGATTTTAGCAAGAGTTCAAGGTTGGATTTGAACTTGAATCTTCCTACCTCTGGTTTCAGCCCTCTATTCACTGCATTACCTGGGTGTTTTTGGAAAATGGCTAAGGATTATTCCTATTGAATAATTTAAGTGGAAATTTTGGAAATTATATGTTACAAAGCATCTATTGCTTCTTTTATCTAGCATTTTAATAACTCTGTCCCAGGTATTATGTAAGTAAATATTTAATAATTCTGACCATGTTATCTAAGCATATAAATAAGACCTATGGGACAGAGAAAATAGATAGGCACTAAACTTAAGCTGATTACTAGGATAGTGAGAGGAGAGAATTACATAGTACAGGAGTTCTTAATGTGGGGTCCATTCTTTGGGGATCATTGGATAGATTTCAGGATGTTGAATAACTTGAAGGGAAAAAAAACACTACTACATCTTTATTTTCACCAACCTCTAACTAAAATTTACCGTATCTATTACTTATGAATATTCTGAGACAGAACTATTGGCTTTACCAGATTGTCAGAGGGAGGGTCCATGACACAAAAAAGATTAAGAACACTTAGAGAATGATGTAGAACTAATTACTTACAAAGTAGCATTATTTAATATAACATAAAATAATTTAAACTAAAACTCTTAATTGTGTAACTTTTTTCTTCAAGGTCCCGAGCTATTAGGAGTTGGTTCTTTGCTGAAAAAATATACAGCTCTTTTGTGCACACACATTGGAGATATATTGCCTGTGGCAACTAGTATTGCATCTTCCAGTTATCGGCACTTTGCAGAAGTATCTCGTGTTGTGGATGGTGATCTAACAGGTAGTTCTTATAATAAATGAATGTGACTTTTTGGTTGCTTAAATTTTGGCTGATATTAGCATGTCTTTAAATAAGAGATTGATGTTAATTTTGAGTTTTGATGCAGTGTAGTAAGACTATTATTCCTGTTAAAACTTGAGAAATTTTGTGACATTTTGCAACTTCTGTAGGATTTTTTTAACCTGTTACTGGATGAAATAGAAAGAAATTATAAGTTGGAAATTTTTTATGATGAAAATTGCAGACATGCTTTTGGAATTTTTAAGATAGATGACCTATTTAATTGATGTAATTTTTGAAGGAAGTTTTCATAAGAAAAATTTTCTTATAACATAGAAAAATAATTAAAATTCTGTACCTATAAATAAAGTATCTAACAAAGCTAAGATGAAGGACAAAAAAACCTTGAAAATCATCACTTGGTGAAAAGAAGGAACAGAACCTAAAAAATATTTTTTTAGCAAATTCAGTTTAAAAAATACTGTAAAATGATTTTTATCTTAAAATATGTATTTTAGAGTTCACTATATTTTCTCTTTTTGTTATAATTTAGGTGTTCTTCTTCCCGAGTTGATAGTATCTATTGTCCTTTTGCTCAATAAAAGTCCTGGATTAATGCAGGAAGCTGGGGCAATTCCTCTCTTGGCTGGCCTACTGGAACATCTAGATAGGTTTAACCATTTGGCACCAGGAAAAGAGAGAGATGATAATGAGGATTTAGCCTGGCCTGGAATAATGGGTATGTTGTTTTAAGTAAACTTAAACTTATCTTAAAGTTTTCACAAGCAGAAGTGTGAGAAACATCTTAATTTGGGGTTTGTCATAAAAATCTTATTTAAAAGTAACATTCTAGTAACATATATCTATATCTATATGGAGGATTGCTTTAAAAATTGATGAAATTAAATTTATTTCTGAAAAGAATGCCAGTCTTAGAATCAGGGATTTCGAATTCTAATTCAGAATGAAGAGGCGTTTTTAGTGTTCATTGATTTTCTTGCGTCCCTCCCCCCACTTTGTTGATCTCATGAATTACTTCTTTTATCATATCTATGTAAATGACTTGCAAATCTTCTTAGTGATAGAAACCCTCGACCTTTGTTCTGAGCAGTACACACTTAGTGGATGTCTCATTTGCATCTCAAGTTTGTTCAAAATCAAATTAACTTTTTTGTCTTTCCAAAACCTATTTTTTCCTTTTGACCTAGTGATAATACTTTTCAACTCATCTGCTGTCTTTGAAATCTTAATATAAATAATGACACTTTTTTCCCCCATACTTACCATATCTAGTCCGTAGTTAATGGGTCTTGTCCATTCTGTCTCCATAGTATCTTTATATCTGTTCCCTCCTCTTTATCTAATTGCTACTGTATAAATGTGTATGCTCACTGCTGCCTTCTTGGGCAGACTTTCTTGTGTCCATTTTCATTTTCCCCCATATCTAGACTTCATTCTCTCAGTCATTTTTTTTTTTTTAAACCTTCATTCATTCATTCAGTTATTTATTTTTGCTGAGGCAATTGGGATTAAGTGACTTGCCCAGGGTCACACAGCTAGGAAGTATTAAGTGTCTGAAGTTAAATTTGAACTCAGGTCCTCCTGACTTCAGAGCTGGTGCTCTATCCACTGCACCACCTAGCTGCCCCTTTAACCTTTATTTTTGAAAACTTCAAATATCTCCTTCCTTGTCTATGGAATAAAATTAAAGTAGAAGACTCTCTATAGTTTTGTCATCTTTCTTTTCAACTTTATCTTATACGATTTTCCTTATTCAACTGTCCTGTCTTTTACTTACAGTGTTCCTACACATATCTGTTTTCATGTTCTTTAATTTTTGAACTTCCCTTGAAACTCACTTTGCTTGTATATCTAACTCTGGGAAAGTCATCTAACCTCTCCAAAGCTCAGATTCTTCATCTGTAAAATAGGAAGAATTTTAGCATATAATCTACAGATTCAGGATGGGGATCAAATAAAATAATACATGTAAAACATTTTGCAAATCTTAAAGCTTTATATGAGAATTATCCTTATTATAAAATATATTATTTTATATTATAATAGCATGTATGTCATTTAATTCACAGGGCTTAGCACACAGTAGATGATCAAGAAATATTTCAAATTTAAATGGTGTGTCCTTTGCCAACACAAAGCTTTTTAAAAATTTTCCCCTATAAATAGCTACTCAGTTGACTTTGATTAGGTATTTTTTTCCTTCTTTTTTTTTTTATATATATATATATTTTTATTATAGCTTTTTATTTACAAGATATATGCATGGCTAATTTTTACAGCATTGACAATTGCCAAATTTTTGTTCTAGTTTTCCCCCCTCCTTCCCCCCACCCCAGATGGCTGGTAGACCAATACATGTTAAATATGTTTTTTTTTTTTTTTTTTTTTTTTTGAGGCTGGGGTTAAGTGACTTGCCCAGGGTCACACAGCTAGACAGTGTTAAGTGTCTGAGACCAAATTTGAACTCAGGTCCTCCTGAATTCAGGGCTGGTGCTCTATCCACTGCGCCTACCTGCCCCTAAATATGTTAAAATATAAATTAAATACAATATATGTATACATATCCATACAGTTACTTTGCTGTACAAAAAGAATTAGACTTTGAAATAGTGTACAATTAGCCTGTGAAGGAAATAAAAAATGGAGGTGGACAAAAACAGAGGGATTGGAAATTCTATATAGTGGTTCACACTCATTTCCCAGAGTTCTTTCGCTGTGTGTAGCTGGTTCAATTCATTACTGCTCTATTGGAACTGATTTGATTCATCTCATTGTTGAAGAGGGCCACATCCATCAGAACTAATCCTCATATAGTATTGTTGTTGAAATATATAATGATCTCCTGGTCCTGCTCATTTCACTCAGCATCAGTTCATGTAAGTCTCTCCAGGCCTCTCTGAAATCATCCTGCTGACAGAACAATAATTTCCATAATATTCATATACCACAATTTATTCCTCCATTCTTCAATTGATGG
This sequence comes from Sminthopsis crassicaudata, assembly GCF_048593235.1. Taxonomy (NCBI): domain Eukaryota; kingdom Metazoa; phylum Chordata; class Mammalia; order Dasyuromorphia; family Dasyuridae; genus Sminthopsis; species Sminthopsis crassicaudata. The sequence continues at coordinate 243,276,039 of NC_133619.1, forward strand.
GTATCCACTCGTTTTCCAGTTTCTGGCCACTACAAAGAGTGCTGCCATAAACATTCTTGTACATACAGGTCCCTTTCCCTTCTTTAAGATCTCTTTGGCTGGATCAAAGGGTATGCATAGTTTGGTAACTTTTTGAGCATAGTTCCAAATTGTTTTCCAGAATGGCTGGATGTATTCACAATTCCACCAACAATGTTTGATTAGGTATTAACAAAATAGAGGTTTTTTTTTCCTCTTTGTTCTATATAAGGTTGAGGAAATTTAAATTTATTTTATAAATAAAAAGGAATTTGTGTGTGTTCTATTATTTTCATTTTCATAGCAGTTTTGGGGAAGTTAGCATTGCTGCATTCTGCAACATTTCTTTTATTATTTTCCAGGTAAACGTTTGTTGACCTTTTTCTAAACTGTGTATCTTAGCAATGAGTTATTTCATCTTATATTTTTCCTTTTTTACACCCTGTTTAGGATCATTTTTCACAGGTCAGAATAGTAGAAATAATGAGGAAGTGACGCTTATACGTAAAGCTGACCTGGAGAATCACAATAAAGATGGAGGTTTCTGGACTGTGATTGATGGGAAAGTGTATGATATAAAAGACTTTCAGACACAATCTTTAACAGGCAATAGCATTCTTGGTAAGATTTAATTTTTGACTTCATGATTTAGAAATTGTACCAGTTGTCATTTCATAGAAAATATTTAGATTATTTATATATGTATATATATAATATTTAGATTATCTAATTTATAGATCATCTAAGACACTTTGATGTATTCATGGCTTCAGAGTATTCATGCAGTGCCAACCAAATTGGAGCCAAGCAATTCTTTCTTTTTGTCATTCGTTCATTTATTCTTGAGGAAAGACTTTAGATACTTAATGATCCCCTACTTTTAGAAGGTTGATAAATATCTCTATCTTATACTTCTCCTTATAATAAAGCTAGAATCCAAGAAGTTAATTTGGGCCTGTAAATATTTTTGAAGAAGTATACCTTTTTTATAATTTTTTTTCTTTTTTTTAAATTATAGCTCAGTTTGCAGGTGATGACCCAGTGGTTGCTTTGGAAGCTGCTTTACAGTTTGAGGACACAAGGGATTCAATGCATGCATTTTGTGTTGGCCAGTATATGGAGGTAAAATTTGAGTTGAGTAAATGTCACAATTGTATCTCTTTTAGAAGAAATTTGCTATTAGTTTTATAATGTATGATTTTCATGACAGATTGACATCTAATAGGTAAAACATGAAATAATTTATCAGTAGTAATTTAACATGTGTTTCATATGTAAGCTTGTAATCTTTAAGACAACCTAAAATATAATAGTGTGCTATAGTTTTTAAATTGTTGTTAAAATGATACTTTATATGGCAGAGGTAGAGTTTTTTAGAAAATCAGTTTTTATGCCTTTTTGCTTAGATGTGTTCTTAAGTTATTTCAATTGTTGGAGCCAGTCAATGTTGAATTAGCTGAAGAATGAAAAATTATGTGCCTGTTTATATGGTAGAGTACACCAACTCATTGTAGTTCAGCATAGTATTTTTGCTATAATTGATATAATCAAGGATGTTGGAGAATTATTTAGTCATTGCTTTTAAGAGATTTTCTGTTTTAGAATTACTTCATAATTTGAAATAGCAAAAAAATACATTATATGCCATAACAGTTAAGTTAATTAAAGCAATATTCTTCTATAGTTGATAATTATTCTGGATGTGAAATTGCTAAGTTATTTCTTGTAGAAAATTTCTATGAAATTAATGAATATTTATGCTGCATTTTATCTTTTCTTAAAGAACTTTTTAATAAAACAGGAATAATAAAAGCAAAAATTATCATTTTTGTGGCATACTGCAAGGAAGACTATATTACATAATTAGCAAATGAGTAAAGTTTAGTTTTTCTGTTCTTTTGACAGTGAACTTTGAACTTGATTAATATTTGACTCTTTTATTTAGAAAGAGCTCCATTTTTAGTAGAGCAGAAACTGCTTATCCACTTGATGGTTTTCCACAGTCAACGGAGTATTCAATTATATAGTTCTGTTGCTTTCCCCAGGGTTGCTTCTGAATGTAACCATTTTATACAAGGTATATGCTGAAGAACTAGGTACTTTGGATCTTCTTGATTCTTGGATTTTTACTTTAACTATCTTTATATTCACTTTTTATATATAATAAAAACGGGTATTTGTATGCTCACTACTGCCTTCTTGGGCAGACTTTCTTAATAAATAAAGGAAATAAATATTCTGTCAAACTAAGGTACTTAGAATAAGTTATAAAATACAAAATAATTAAATTTTACCATTGTGATACACAATTATTGTTAGAAAACCATTTTCTTCACAAACATCCAGGTTGAGTTTTTAGATGTGTAATTTTTTTTAATGTAAACTAGATTTTCTTTCTTTATCATTTTAAATTAAATTTATATTCTTAAGCTGATGATGGTTTTTTTTTTTTTTTTTGTTTTGTTTTTTTGTTTGTTTGTTTGTTTGTTTTTGTTTTTTGAACTAGCCTGACCAGGAAGTGATTACAACGCCAGACCTTACTAGTCTCTCTTCACCTCTCATAGATCCAGAAAGAAATCTGGGTCTCCTCCTTGGACTTCATGCTTCCTATTTAGCAATGAGCACACCACTGTCTCCTGTGGAGGTTGAATGTGCCAGTAAGAAAAAATTTCTTCCTTTGAATTAAATATTAATCATTATATTAAATTGGCCTTAGTATCAGTTTGTCATTAAGTAGCATTATAAAAGAGGAAATATTATTGTTAATTAGTAAAAATAGTGATTAAGTCACTCTTACATTTAGGAAGATAAATTTAAATTTGAAGTAGTATCGGAGTGATAAACATTAGGATACAATTAGGAATAAATCAAATGTATTAAATATGATTACATTATTTAATGACTTGTAATTGGCCTACTTTGCAAACTATATATTTTGTGAAGATCTCAAGACAAAACTATGTCATGTATATAAAATAATATATATAAGTGATATTTATGTAGTTTAAAATAACCCTCACTTCTTCCCATTTTGTAACTAACTTGCTGCATCAAATGATGTTACTTAAACTCTTACTTTAATGATAGTTTTGCATGTATTAATGTTCATTTATAGTCAGTATCAATTTTGGTATTATTATTTCTTGTGATTGATAAGAGTTAAAATAATGTGGAATAGATAATCCTAAAAATAAGTTTGCCTTCCTTTAAATATTCTAAGTTCTTTATCAGTGAAGAAATGATAATTGATTTCTCCTACCAAAGTACTTTTAATTGAAAGTAACTTTAGCATTCCCTTGACATGTTACAGATGAGTGTCTTGTGAATATTGTAAAGGGTTCTTTTATGGATTTGTCTGTTAACTCTTTCTGTATGCACTCAAGAATTAATTTTCATGTCTTTCAAAATGGCAGATATTTTGACATTCTTGTGTTGCGATTTGATTCCATTTCTTCCTATGTTTTGCTCTAAGTCCTTATCATAAACACCAATCAATGCCTCTACCTTCTAAGTATTTTCTAAAGCTATTTATCCTGCTTAGGCTTTATTTATTTATTTATTTGTTTGTTTGTTTGTTTGTTTGTTTGTTTGTTTGTTTATTCCTATCTTGACTTATGGCTAACTAGTTCATTTCTATGTTGTCTTCATCTTGAATCCCTTTCCCATTTGTCTTTTTGCCACTTGTCTTTTGCCAAATCCTAATGCTGGTTCACTCCTACCAGCTACCCTCTCTTTTCCTACTCATATGTTGCTGAGTGGAAAAAGGCACTCACCTGAACTCACTTATATTACAAAATTGTATTTTCTAATCTCCATTGGACACTCAGTATAGTAGAGCATTTACCCAATTAGTTTCCTATCTCCCCATAGATGCTGTTCTAATTCTTCTTTCCTTTATTTAATCCACTCATACATCTCTCCTCTCACATCCTGTTAGTTAATCTACTTGTGTCCCATATTACTGAGAAAATTAAGACAATTTATTCTGAGGTCACTTCCTCTCTCTTTGCCAGGAATTACCTATTGACATATGCCCTTGAACTAATTCCCTTTTGGTTTCTCCAGTGGATTGACCCTCTCTTTTCTCCTCATATTCATTCTTTCCATGTCTATTAGTTTCTTTCCAATTGCTTTCCAATATACCCATCTCTTCATCCTTTTAGACCTTGCCATCTATCTTAAAGCTATCATCATGTTTTTCTTTCCTTTCTTAACCAACCAAATTCCTAGAAATTGCTTTTTATAATTGTAGATTCCACTTCCTCTCCTCTCCCCAAACTTTTGAAGTTTTCTGACTTCTTAACTACTTAACTGAAAACTTCCTTTCTAAAGTACTAGTGATTTCTTAATTGCCAAATATGATTATTATTATTTTTATTCCTTGTACTTCTAGGCGTCTTTTTGATATTCATTACTTTTAATCATATACTCTCCTGGATTCTCTCTTCTTTTTTTATTATATGTCTAACTCCTTAGTCTTTTTTTCCTCACTCTTGATTCATTTCACATTCTCTAATTGGGTATAGCCTAACAATTTGTTCTAAGTCCTTTTCTCTCTCTACAATCTCTTGACAATGTCTTTAACATCCATAGCTTTAATTATCATCTCTGTGCAAGAGGTGACTTTGAGATCTATATGTCCAGCTCCAATGTGTGTCCTGAACTCTAGCATCATCAACTATTGGACTTTTCAAATTGCACATTTTTTGAATCCAGCATTTCCAAAATAGAACTCATTATCTTTTCTTCCTAACCCTTGCCTCTATGGAATTTTCCATTTCTATTGAAGTCTCCACCATTTATATAATTTGCTAGGTTCTAATTTTGTTTTTATTTTCTTCTCTTTACAAGTTTTCAAATTTTTGCTCTCTGCCTCCATATCTTTGCATCCAACTTATCTTTTTATTTTTTTTTTATTCCTATAACCATCACCTTACTTCAGGCTGTCATCACTCCTCACCTAGATCATTACAACAGTTTCATAATGATTTATCCACCTGTCTGCTAAACTAATTCTCTATAAGACTGGTTTGACCATGTTCTTCCCTTTCTCAATAAATTCCAGTAGCTCCCTTTTGACTCCAGAATAAAATTGTCTTTAAAGCCCTTAAAGTGTGTCACCAGTTTTTCTTTCTTGCCTCTTTTTATATTACTCTCCTTTCTGTATTTTATGATCCAGGCAAAACTGTCCTTTCTCTGTAATGCAATCTGTGTAATTTGAATTTAGAAAATTTTTTTGTTGTTGTTGCATTGGTCACTGAAGGGATAAAGTGCAGGTTTTAATGTGAATCTTGACTTTTTAAAAGTTCTTCCAGTGGTGATGAGGAGTTTAAACTGAACCTGAATGTATTAAGACAATTTATTGCACACATTTTTTGTTTTGATTTCAGTTGCAGTGTAGTATTCCTTTCTCTTAAATTGCTCATAATCTATAAGGTAGAATAAGTCATTTTGTCAGATGTAATAAAAATTTGAGTGTGGATGTAACTAAAAAGGGTCCAAAGACATGATACGAGAGTCTAAAATATTAGTAATGATTTTTGCCTAAGATTTTCAAGGGTGGTTTCTTAGAGGAGATGGCTTTTGAATAGGGTCTTGATGAATTTTTGAATTTAGTGATGTAAGGGTTGAAGCTTTCAATTATATAGAGGATAAGATGAGTAGTGGAGATAGCATGAGCTAAGTCATGTTCAGAGATTAATTATTAGTTTTATTTGGCTATAGTGTTAGAGTATATGAGGTGTGGATAATTTTATAGCAAACCCAAAGTTATATAGGAGATTGATTTTGGAGAATTTTGAATAAAAACCACTGATTATAACCATGCACGTGCTAACTTTTTTAGACACTGTGAAAGATGGCATTCTTGTTCCCACAGAGCTTTTGGGGTGATTTTTTGGGGGGGATACAGCACATAAATTAATAAGTTAAATATAAAATATGGAGAATTCACTGGAGAGATATAAAACAGATTTGAATTGGACTTTATAAGTGGCTAGAGATTCAGTAGTTGAATTGGCAGATGGAAAATATTTTAAAGCTAAGAAAGGGTGCCAGTAAATGCATGCAAATGAGAGAATAAGAATAATGTAGATTTAGTAAGAGAAAATTTCATGGAGAAGATGGAAGTTGATTAGGCCTTGAAGGATAGATAAAATTTGGACAAGTTAAGAACAAGAGAATCAGGATGTTGGTGGACTAGTGTGGACTAGAGGGTTATAGGAAATATGATGCAATAGATAGAAAGGGCCATGTGAGATAAATAAGTCTTTGCAAGCCAACCTGAGATTTATGTTTTGGTCAAGATGATAGAATAATCCTTTTTTCCTCTCTGCAACAATCAAAAAACTTTTTAAAATAAAGGAATTACTTGGTCAAATTTAGAATATTTACAATAGAATTCATAATAGAAGCAGAACCTCTGTTTCAAGTAAAAACTTCTTATATTAAAAGGAAGGAAACAAATATTTACTGTGGCCTTCAAATTGCCAGACTTTGCACTGTTTTACAAAGATGTCATTTGGTTATAATAGCAATCCTGAGAAGTAGTGCTCTTTTGATTTCTGTTTTACAGTTGAGGAAACTGATATAGAGATTGAGGTTTAAGTGATTTATTCAGGGACAGTGTATGCCCCCCTAAGTGTGTGGTGCCAGATTTGAATTTAGGTCTTCCTGACTTCAGGCTCAGTACTTTATCCAGGTTCTACCTAGCTGCTTTAAAACTTTTGGGCTTCTACCTTTAGTGGAATTTTTATACTAGATAGAGTTAGCATATTAAATATAGAGGTTTATGACTTTAGGGTTATACACCTGAGATCTGTGATTGTTCACTCCATTAGGAGTGATATAGCTGAAACCCCATCTGACCCCACAAAGGGCAGCAGACTGCACAGCCAAGTCAGCGATGGAGTATGCTGAAGTCATGGGCAGAGAGCCTGCATTTAGAGCTGCAGCCAAAAGAGCCTTGAGCCTGAAGGAGAAGAAACTCAAAACCGAGGTCTAAATTTTCCTAAATGTGAAGCAATTTTTTTTAAAACAGAAGAATATCCTTTAGATATGAAAAATAGGTAATTGAAACTGTACAAGTTATTCTATATTTCTGAGGTAATCCAGTAAGATATTCTGTAGAGCAAAAGAAATAGAAGCTTCAAACCAAAATAAAATTCTGCAAACTTAAACCTAATTGTCACTCCAGAAAGATGGATATTTAATTTCTGAAGAAACAAACAAATAAAATAAAGTAAAACCTAGGGTGAGAAGATTATTTGGCTTGTAAATCTCAAAAGACACAGACATAAAAAGCTTAAATATGTTCAGTTGTCAATGAGATTATAATGAAATCAGTTATTCTGTTTATAGATTATTGTTTATGTTTTTTAAAAAAAGTTTGTATTGTGGGGTTAAGGAAAGAACAGGGAAGGGTCATCAAGAAACAAAAAGTACCTAAGGGGAACTTAAAGAATTAGGAAAAGGAAGATTGAAAAGTTGAATTAATACTCTATGGACCTCCTAGTATCTTTTGTGGGAGGATAAAACAGTGGGAAAATTGCATGACTAGGGAAAAGTAGAGGATGTAAGGAGAAGAAGTGGAGGGATAATGCTTTCCAACTAAATCCATATAGTGAAGCATTAATAATAATTTGAGTCTTTTAACAGATGGGACAGGAAAGGAAAGGAGGGGAAGATTGTGGAAGAAATGGATAAAAGTAAGGGAGTAGAGGGACTGGGGCAGGGAATATAGTAGGTGGAAGTAAATTTGAAGGAATCTTGCTCTCTAGAAAGGGAAATGAAATAGTGCCACTAAAAGACATTTTGATGGGAAAGAAACTGCATTGAAAGAATGATCTCTTTTAGCTGGTTTCTTCAGAGGCATAAAGACGAAGAATTTGTACATTAGAAGGAAACCAGTTTGTTTGAAAAAGGTCCTACCTTCCCTGGACAACATCTCACCTCAGAAAAAGAGACAGCCACTAATCAGTGTGTTAGAAATGTAGAACTAGAGCGAGAGCCCTATATATGACTTGGAGACTGATGATCATTGTAAGAACACGTGATGGGATTGGATCTCATGACATAAATAATTTTCACCATGGAATATTATTTCTTTTGTGAGAGAAATTAGAGAGGCTAAATAGAGTAAGATTAACAAACACATTGCCATAGAAATGGGATAGAAGAGAGTCTCATGTGGTGCTTCTGAAGCGTTTTTCTCCTGTAAGACACAGAAACAAGGAGGAAGGAAAAAAAGTAAGGGTATAATCCTTGTAGAAGAAAATACCATTCAGAATAGGCTGGAAAGAAAAAAAGAATAAAAATGACAAAAAAATTGGAAAAAATTACAGGAAAATAGAGTTTACTTAGAAGTTGGAGGGAAGGTTAGAGAGGAAAGATTTTTAAGTATTATTAAAGATTGGAGAGAAATATATAAAATAAAGGAGTTAATTTAAGTAAATTAAAAGAACAGGAGAGGTAGATAAATAGGGTGAGGTTGGAGGTAGAAGGGAAAGAATCTGTGAGAATAGAGTAGTATCAAGGTTTAATGTAGTAAGCAAAATGTATTATAAATATGTCACTTAAAAAATAATCTAAAAAAATTATCACGGAAGAAGAGTTAGACTTACCTTAAATGTGAATAGATTCAACAATCATTGAAATAAGACAGTGACAGAATGCATAAGAAAATCTGCTAATCTGTTGTATTAAAGAAACTTGTATAAAGTAAAGACAATTATAGAATGAAAATAAAAGGCTGAAGCAATATTTACTTACCATATAATTCTCCAGGATCTGGAGGAATTGTCAGATGAGCAAGGAAATCATATGTACCCTATGACATAGCATCTAAATTTACAAAAGAAAAGTAACCTGAATTACCCCCCCACACCCCCACACACAAAAAATAGTTACACAATAATAATAAGGTTCTTTTCTCACAACTAGAGAAAATTTTACAGACTGATAAACTTATAATTTATATATATATATATATATATATATATATATATATATATATATATATGTGTGTGTGTGTGTGTGGTATGTGTGTATGTGTATAGTTTATATGTGAAACTTGGAGAATTTAGAAATAAAAGAGTTATGGTTTTTTCTGAATGGGATCATTAAAAGAATGTACATAGTAATTTCTCAGCAGCACATGGTATACATTTATCTTTTTTGCCTATATTCTGAAGTTTCTTTTTCTTTTTTGAAGTTTAGAAAAAAAATTTTTTTTTGTTTTGAGCTTAAAAATGACCAATTGTACATTTTAGTATTCAAATAAAAGAGAAAAAGATTATACATGAAACTACAAATCTCCATTATTCATAGCTTTATTTTTATTATTTTTTACATAATTTTGTTATTCCCCTCCCAATTACACAAAAAACCTTAGTTTTATAAAAAGTAACTTGCAGAGCCATCCCCTGTCTATGTTTTCTTCTGGCCTTCTGTCTTTTTCTTTGTTTTTTTTTTTTTTTTTTTTTTTGCTGAGGCAACTGAGGTTAAGTGACTTGCCCAGTGTCACACAGCTAGGAAAGTTAAGTGCCTTCAGCCAGATTTGAACTCTTGGCTTCAGAGCTGGTGCTCTATCCACTACTTCACCTAGCTGCCCCTTTTTCTTTGCATTTAAAAAAAAATGCTTAAGGGGCCCTCTTTTTTTCCATCAAATTTCTATGTAGATTAAAAAGCTGATTGGAAACATGATTTCCTTTTTTGTCTTAAAGGTAACATTTTTAGTAAAAATTATAGCTCCAAAAACTTATTCATAAATTTTGATCTTAAAAATTTCTTTTAGTTGGACAGCAATCATCTCTTCGTGCTAATTATCAGTCTCCCAACAAACATTTAATTAGCTTTACCTTTATGCTAGAGAGGCAAAGATGTAAGTGAAACGGGACTTGCGTTCCCAGAATTTATATATCTAAGGTATATACAAAATAGCTGGGCATATCCCATAATATCCAAGTGGGATAAGGCTGATGGCATTGAATCACTGGAACTCTGGAGTTCTGAATTGTAGTGGAGCTAAAATTGATTAGGTCAACGTCACTATAGTAAGCTACATTATTGATTTAGGAGGGGTAAATCTTCCTAAGTCATAAACAACTAGTCAAAGCTTCCATGCAGATCAGCAATTAGATATGGAGCCTAATTGCAATGTAAATTTTCTTCAGAGTATAAGCAGGGAGGTTCTGGGGGGCACCTGGAAAAGTTTCCTACAGAAGGTTGTGGTTGAGCAGAAACTTGAAAAAAACAAAGGGTTCTATGTATAATTTTATTATATTTTCCTTTTTTATACTCTGCAGTCCTTCCATTCTTCCTTGCTCAAATTACTAATACAGAGCTTTTGCATGAGAATGTCTTCAGTATTGACTCTAAATTGAAAATGGATCTCTTGTTAAAGATGGAATTTACTTAAAGTAAAATCTTAGAATAATCAGGTAGAAATAGATTTGATGAATTAAAAGGAATGGAATACTTAAAGAGCTTTCTATTCTCTGTCTTAGTTACTGCTTTTGTTCTGGTTGTCTCCCATGCCTAAAATATATTGCTCTTATTTTCTGCTTTAATATCCTTAGATTTTTTTTGAAGTTCACCTTAAGCACTTCCTTCTACCTAAAGCTTTCCTGATTTCTCTGCAATTTACATGTGAATGGACTGAAAGTTAAAGTGGCTGAGCAGTTTGCTTTAGAGTAAATAGTTAATAAAAACTGGGATTTGAGGCCAGGTCTTCTGATTTCACTTCCAGTACTTTTCAAACTATTCCCCAATGTTAAATACTCTTGCTATCCTCCCTCCAGTCAAAAATATTATTGCTTACCCAGTATGTTTACATTTTCTCTTAAAAATTTATTTCTATGTTTTCTAGAATGGCTTAAGTCATCTATATTTTCTGGAGGTTTGCAAACCAGTCAGATACATTATAGTTACAATGAAGAAAAAGATGAAGACCACTGTAGTTCTCCTGGAAATACTACTCCAAACAAATCCAAACTCTATTCCCATAGATTGACTTGGAGTGATCATTCCCAACCATTTTTGCAAGCCATTGCAGACAATAACATTCAGGATCATACTGTGAAGGTAATATTTTCTTCATAATTACTGTTCTAGTTAATTGAGAAAAGTGTTTAATGGTACTAACATTGATCATTTATTAATATTTAGTTTTATTTTGTTGTACCACAAGCTTTTTTCAGTCATTGATTTCTATATATTCTGTTTTGGCCTCATTTAAGTAATTAATTTATTTTGCTTTTTAATGAAATGCGAGGGAAGAATTTTTTGGTAATGAATTTGTTCTCATATTCAAGTAAACTGTTTGAGTATTTCAAATGCCTGTCAGTAATGTACATATTAGAGTATGTGAAATATTTGATGTTATATAATTTCATAGTGCCTATTAAGAATTCAAGTTTGATTGTTTCTGTTTTCAGGATTTTTTATGTCAGATAGAAAGGTACTGCAAGCAATGCCATTTGACCACACCAATAACATTTCCTCCTGAACATCCTGTGGAAGAGGTGGGACGTCTACTCTTATGTTGTCTTCTAAAGCATGAAGATTTAGGTATTAATATTTTTGCCTTAAACATACTACAAATATATTGTTGACTAACCTAACTTTTATGCTAACAGGACAAGTTAATTTTTTTTTAATGCCTTGTATAGGTCATGTGGCCTTATCTTTAGTTCATCCAGTTACACTTGGTGTTGACCAAGTCAAACACAGAACGTTGCCTAAGTCCGTAGTGGATGTTTGTAGAGTCGTCTACCAGGCAAAATGCTCACTAATAAAGGTAAATGTATAGGCCAAATAATTTAGTATCAATTATTATATGTTTCTTCTATACTTTTTGGTGTTTTGTAAAAAAAAAAAAAATTGACTATCTCTTCTCCCTTCCCCTCCAATCTCTATGTGTTTGACTTAATAGACACATCAGGAACAAGGGCGTTCTTATAAGGAAGTGTGCGCTCCTGTTATTGAACGTTTGCGATTTCTTTTTAATGAATTACGTCCTGCAGTCTGCAATGACCTCTCAATAATGTCCAAACTTAAACTTTTAAGCTCTTTGCCTCGTTGGAGAAGGATAGCTCAGAAGATGATACGAGAGAGAAGGAAATTAAAAAGAGGTAAGAAAATAAGGAAAGTGGGAAAATATTGTCAAACACTTTTTTCCCCTTAATTATAAATAGTATTTTTTTGGGGGAGGGGTAGGTGGGACCTTTCTTTGGTTATAGTTTTCATATAATAAGTATTTATTAAGTTATGTAAGTTGACAAATAGTCTAAAACTCCTAATACTCTTACATATATTTGCATAGAAGTAAAAGTCTTGCTTACTTATCTAAGTTACTTAAAAAGGAAAAACCTTTAAATTTCTATTCTTGAGCTATATTTTAGAAATACTTTTACTTTTTAGGAAGTATACTAAAATGATTCAATAATTTTTCCCAATCTTAAGATTTTCAAATTTGACAAATTTTATTATGAATAATTTTTTTAAAAATATGTGTGTACTGATAATAGACATGTACTTAGAATTTAGTATATAATTGGAGTAAACCTTTTGGATTTTTTTTTTTAACATCCAATTAATCAACTTGATGAGGTTTAGATTTGGGGTACCCAAATGAAAATGAAGTTTAGTGGCGGCGCAAGCAGTTCTCTATAAAGGAATTTACAGACCCGAAAACCTAGATTGGCAAAAGAGGTTTATTATTGGAAGTAAGGTTAAAGCCTAGTTAAAGGAAATAGGTGAGGATAAAGACAGGATACTGAAAACATTCCAGTGGGCAGAGAGTCTTTGGGGTGCCAGGCATAGTGCTGGCATGTTTAGACCCTCTGCAAAGAGAAGGCTCCAGTCTGGCTCTTTTATAATATGGGGTTTTGGCTACAAGCTGAAGGAGGCTTGTATAGGTGGGGTCCCAAATTGACTCCTGGCTGGGTTTCAGCCAGGGTTAGAATTTGAATTGAATTCAGTGGGTTTTGGGACTGAGCTGTCCCCACCCAGATAACAAAGATGAAACTGTTTATGCTTGGGGTAGAGTCCCCTCACTGAGGCAGAGTTGAAGGAGATTTTCTCCTTCAAGGATTTTCAGAGTTACGGGGTCCCCTCTTCAAACTGAATCATATTAATCTGCTTTTTTTTAAAAAAGAAAAAGCATGTTAGTGAAATCTTTTAATAGTATTATATATTCTTCTTGAAAGTGGATTTTCTTCTCAAAGACTTCTAACCTCTAACTTATTTTGTACTAAAGTTAATAATCTTTAGAAGAATTTTATATATATTCTTTTTTAACATTCTGACCCATCCAATACTTACCTAACTAGCATCTTCTCATGTTATTTGGGATTCCCACACTGTTCTTAATGAATTATTCTGTATCATTTCAATTTAACAAACATTTGTCAACTCTCCATGTATGGCACTGAGATATGAATAAGAAATAAGACTTTGTCCCAGGTCTCAAGGCAATTTGCCATCAGAGAACATAGGTTCAAATTCTGTTTTTAATAATTATTACTATTGTGATATTCAACTTTCTGTGCCTTGATTTTCATCCTTCAAATGAGAAGACTGGATTAGATGACCATTGAAGTCTCTTCTACTTTTAAACTAGGATCCTAGGAGATCCTGTAGTCTAATAGGGCATAAACATGTATCCAAATAATTACAATACAGGGTAGATTATAATGGACATATAGGAGAGAGCACTTCCAACTACAAAGAGCTAGAGATGCCTCATAGAAGAATGGTACCCTAGCTATGAAAAATTTACCAAAGAAGAGGAGAATATGCACTTTAGACATGGAGGGATGAGTTGTCTGAGATATATGAGTACAGTAAGGTATCAGAGAATAGTTAGTAATCCCATTTTGTTGGAACATAGTGTCTAAAGTGGGAAGTAACACAAATAAGATATGTAGAACAAGAATTAAGAAGATCTTTAATATGTTAAGGAATTTTTCTATTTTCATTTTGAAAGAAGGGGATAACAGAATTTAGTTATCTTTATAAATAATAATAATAAATGTTTACCAAATTAATTGGCATTCAAATAATTATATTTTTCTGACAACCAACCTGTTTGTTTTAAACCTTAAAACTATATTTCTTTCTTCTTTTTTTTTCCCCCCCCTTTTCTTTCTGAGGCTGGGGCTAAGTGACTTGCCTAGGGTCACACAGCTAGGAAGTGTTTAAATGTCTGAGACCAGATTTGAACTCGGGTCCTCCTGAATTCAAGGCTGGTGCTCTATCCACTGCGCCACCTAGCTGCCCCCAAAACTATATTTCAAAGAAAGCTTGTGAAATAATTTTTCACTTTGTTTTTCATACAAGTTAATTTTAACAAAATGTTAATGTCCTAGACCTACATTTAAGTATAAATATTTCTAATTTGAAACAGGCCTAAGTTTAAATTATAATTAAATTATTCATTGATAATGTGGATTTTTTTTTTTTTTTCATAGTACCCAAAAAGTCAGAACCTACTGATGTGGAAGAATCTAAGATTGGAAATGAAGAGGGTGACTTAGAAGAAGCCTGTATTCTTCCTCATAGTCCTGTATCTGTAGATAAAAGACCTGTTCCAGTTAAATCACCTAAGGTATATTATATAAAGATGTTATTTGACTTGGCAGTTTGCTGAAGAAAAAAATAGAAACTTAAGAAAGGAAAGGACCAATTGATATTCTAATTTTGTTCTTAGATTTTGAAATTAGTATGTCATAATGCTTTGCATATTATGGGCAATTAATAAAAATTGATTTAATTTGCTGAATGAAATTTAGTTCAGGGACATTGCTATATTGAAAAATACTGGTGTAATAAGGTACCATATCAATATTTTTTTGTTATCATTAATCATCATCATCACCATTGTTATTTTGTCCTCTTTTATGATTGTATAATATGCAATGAAATGGTGGAAACCAGTGAGTAGTAATTCTTAGAAATTATTCTAATTTTTAATGCATATTTGTACATTATTCATGATCTTCATTGATATTTTACAAATTGCAAATCACTTTAAGTTTATTATCTCTTTTGATTTTTAATCAATTTTGAGATAGATTTCATTAGTATTCTACTTTGGAGAACTTAAAAGAAACCTTGGGAACTTTAAACTCAGTATAGAAATAGGAGCAAGTGTTTGCAGGAAAAGAAATGTTTTTTCTTATTAATTTCATTAAAAATCATTACTAATTTGTAAATATTTTATGAAAAAAATTTATTGCTTTACATATGTGAAAAGTCTTGAATATTATGGAAAATTGTTCATGATATAAATATATATATACATATATATACTTGATTATATAGATTTTGGTTTGAATTAATGTTACTTTTTTATGGTAGTAAACTTAATGAAATGATTTAGTAGTTTCAAAATTTTAGAATAAAAATCAGTAGTGACATTTGAAATAGAAATAACTATTTGTATTTTTAAGGATAAATGGCAGCCACTTCTGAGTACAGTTACGGGTGTTCACAAATACAAATGGCTTAAACAGAACGTTCAAGGTCTTTATCCTCAGTCTGCACTGCTTAGCACAATTGTTGAATTTGCACTTAAAGAAGAACCAGTTGATGTGGAAAAGATGAGAAAGTGCTTACTCAAACAGGTAACATTTGTTTTTGATGTTTTTTTGATTGCTATTTTGTTTGTTTGAGAACATGTTCTTACTATTTGTTTGATAATTTATAGAATCTAAAAGTTACATACTTATACTTTTGCAGTTGGAGAGAGCAGAAGTTCGTTTGGAAGGGATAGACACGATTTTAAAATTGGCAAACAAAAATTTCTTGCTTCCGTCTGTGCAATATGCTATGTTTTGTGGATGGCAAAGACTTATCCCAGAAGGAACCAATATAGGGTAAAATTCAAAATTGTTGTATTTATTCCTCAGGCCAATTGTGATTATAAAGAACATATTTGTATTAATATTTAAATTAAATAAAATGAAATATTAAATAAAAATTAAATAAAATTAAAATTATATATATATTTTTCAAGGGAACCACTTACAGATTGTTTAAAGGATGTTGATCTGATTCCACCATTTAATCGAATGCTACTAGAAGTAACTTTTGGAAAGTTGTATGGTTGGGCCATTCAGAATATTCGAAATGTTTTGTTGGATGCAAATGCTAGATTTAAAGAGCTAGGTAAGTTTTGATTTACTTTGCCAAGATAATTCTATTTTTCAAAATAATTATCTTCACAATGATATAGAAGTACAGAATTAAAAAGAGAGTATATATTCTTGTCAACCTCACATTTAAAGTATTTAATTATAAAATTTCAGAAGTCTCAGTCCTGTCATTCTCATTCTGGTTATAAACTTCTTGAGAACAGCATTTTATTTCTTATTTGTCTCTAATTTGCTTAATCCAAGTTTTTACTTATTAGGGAAAATGTTGAATTACTGAGTAGTTGTTATAATGAATGAAGGCATTGATTAAGAAAAGTTCTATTACATGCACATGAAAAAATGAATATTACATTGGTCAATGGCTACTACTTATCCCAATGCAAATGTGGTTTTTTTAAATAGCCATAAATTTTTGTAATGAAAAAAGAGAAAGATTAGATCATTTTGTTGTTAGAGTTGATTATATTTTTCTTCTTTCCCTGTGCTGGTAAAATGTGGAAAAATGAACACATAGAAAACATTTTTATAAAAAAAACAAATTAACTAGAGAGTACTAGCATGGTATGTAATAGAAAGAAACTAGATTTGGAGTCAGACAACTTGGATATATTGCTTAATATTTTTCTGGGTTTGTGTATGTTACTTAACCTTACTTTTTTCCTTATCCTTTTTTCAGCTCTAAATTATCATTCTGTTTTTCTCTGATTTATTTGCTAGTTTTAGATTTACATGTTAATACAATTATGTTTGCTTTTTTAACTAAGCCATTTGTTAGACAGTCTTGTATAAAATCTTAGCATAGGGGCTAATAATGCTTTAGGTTAGAATGGGTTTTTTTTTAAACTTAGGTTGGGGATGTGTTAATAGTTAATATAAATATTTAAAAGTCATCTGTGTGATATTGTAGAATTGAGATGCATAACCTTCATCTGTGAGTCTATTTTAAAAATACTTTGATTATTATATTTTAGTATTATGGATTTTCTGTATAATGCTGTGCATATTCTATATTTGAAAAAAAAATTCTGACTAGTGTCATGTCATAGGTTTCACAAATTGCGAAAAGAGTTTTTTGACACAAAAAAAGTTAACTCCTGGTCAAAGGAAAAATAATTATGGAGACCATCCAACTTTACCATGTAACAAAGTATATGTATCATATAGTCATAGTTTCTTTAGATATTTCTTGTATTCTCTGTGAACCTTTTAAAGAGTGTTTTTACAGTCATTATTTGTGATGGTAGTAATAATTTTTTGAAGATCTCTTTCTTTCCTTCCTTCTCTTTCTCCCTGTTTGGTGTAACAATGGAATAAGAAGAGAAGTTATAGTATTTAGTACATATAACACAAAATCTGACAAAAGCCAGCATCATATGACAGTATCACTTAACATAAATTAGGTGTATTTATTTTGGGTATTGATAGCTTTTGCCCAATTCTTGTGGTGGGGGGAAGTGAACCAGGATCCTGGTTTTTATATCTGTAACATCATTTAGTTGGAATATAGGACTTATGTCTTTTAAATTTTTAAATTACTCTTAGGTTTTTGTATATAGTTTATTTAATACTTTTAGAGTTGGCATATCCCTACAATCCTAGATCTCATTTTCCAGATATCAATTGGATCTGTCATGGTACCATAATATTTATAACTTTGTGGAAAAAAGTAAATAATTTTTAGTTGGAATGTAAAAAGGATGCTAAAAAAAAACAGGGACTAACTATAACTGGGGTGAATCAGGTGTGTAAGAGGAAAAATCAGAATCAGCAAGGTTCTTGGAAATAAATAGGGATTTGGGACCTTTTTGGTAACTCTACATATGTTATATAGGGCAGTAAAATGGTATTTGAACAATAAGTAGAAATTGTTTGTTTTTTTTTTTTCTCTTATTCATGTTTCATATATTTTGCCCTACTTAACAATTCTGATTCTTAACCAGGTATCCAGCCTGTTCCTCTGCAAACCATTACTAATGAGAATCCAGCAGGACCAAGCCTTGGAACCATTCCACAAGCACGTTTTCTCCTGGTTATGCTCAACATGCTTACCCTTCAGTATGGTGCAAACAACTTGAATCTTCTTTTGAACTCTGGCATGCTAGCATTGACTCAGACAACATTGCGATTAATAGGTAGGTAGACAGTCTTTTGGATTTTTTAGTGGTGGTTTGTGAAATCTAAAATTTTGACTTTGGAAATATTTTTATATTGCAGCTTTCTTGCATTTTATAGGCAACCTAACCTGTCATGGTTTATTTAGAGATTTAATGATTGTGTTTCTTGTCCAGAATCCAAATCCTTGCAATATAGATGGATAAATGTACTTTATTATGAATGATAATACTCTTTGTTTCACTATTTTGAATTTTTTTGTTTTTCCTCCTTAAAAAGGAAAATTTATAGAAATACCTCAGATAGGGAGGACTATTTTCACCATAGAGAGAAGAAGAGATATCATTTGAAAGGTAGCTTTAGCTTTAAAGAAGAACTTTTAAAATGAATATAAATGTTATTATTAAAATAGTTTGTTGAATCTCTTTCTTTGGAGATAGATAATAATTAGATGATGGTGTGTGTCTAAGAGATTTGGATTCTCTGCCCTTGACAAAAGGTAGGAGAAAATGAAAAATAAGACTTTTATTCAGTGTGGTTTCATAAAGAACATCATGATACTAATTGGTCTGCAAATTTTTTGGTTTGCTTTCTAAGGTGGATTGATTAGAAAAAATCGAAATACTTTAAAATAATTTTTCATTTTAGTAACTTTTACAGTGGAAATAGATTTAATGGCTATATAAATGCAGGATAATTACTTTAAAAAAGAATTATTGTCTATTTTAAGAATAATTTAAAGCAAGAATTTGGCACGTGTTTTGCTCAGTATTATCTAAATAATTGATTGTGATTATTTGGTCAGGTCCTAGTTCTGATAATATTGAAGAAGAAATGAATGCCTCTGCACGAGGAGCTTCAGCTACTGTTTTGGAAGAATCCAGAAAAGAAACCACTCCAGTACAGCTTCCTGTTTCAGGGCCAGAACTGGCAGCAATGATGAAGATTGGTACCAGGGTGATGAGGGGAGTGGACTGGAAATGGGGAGATCAGGTATTAAATCTAACTCTGCAGTAAGCATTAGTAAATGTACATTTTTTTGGTGGTAATAAACAAAAATTCCTTTTCCTGTTTAATTTATGATATAAACAGATCAGATCATAACTCCTCCAGTTCTCTGTGATGTTGATAGATGAGACAAAGCGAAAACATTTGTTAAATAGTGGTTATAGGGAAGTAATATCTAAGGAAGGAAGGAACAAATAAATAATATTAGGGACACGCTGAAGTGGAGTTTGAAACACTATGGCTTAACTGTGGAATTTCAGAAAATCAGTAGCAGTAACAGCTTCCTCTTCCAACACACTCTCACCCTGGTCTCCACTCTTATCCCCACATCTTAAAATATCAATACATTCTCTTCACAACAATATAGTGAATTTGACAGTACATTTTTTCTGTTTTGCAGATGAGGAAACTGAGGCACTAAGAAGTCTATGGTCACACTATAATAATAAAGTTCAGGAGACCAGATTTGAACTAGGTCTCCAGACTCCAAATTCTTTTTGTACCATTCTATTATTCTCTTTGTTTTGTTATGCTGTCTCTTAACTTACAGCTAAAAGGCATTTCCATGCCTTCTGTTATTGTTCACTTGCATTTTTGTTTTCCTTCTCAGGTTATTTTTACCTTATTTCTAAACCTGATTTTTCTTGTGCAGCAAGATAACTGTATAAATATGTATACATATATTGTATCTAACATATACTTTGGTCTACCTGCCATCCAGGGGAGGGGGTGAGGGGAAGGAGAGGAAAAGTTGGAACAGAAAGTTTTGCAAAGGTCCGTGCTGAAAAATTACCCATGCATATTCTTACATCCAAAAAAATCTAAAAAATAAATAAATAAATAGATAGATAAGTAAGTGAATGAATGGATGCATGTTTGTTGATTAAAAAAAAAAAGTTACAGCTAAAAGTCAAGCTATTCCTTTCTGTACAAGGGCATCAGTATTACAAATTAGGAGACAATTTTCATAATTTAACATTTTGAAAAGGATTCTTGAATCTATCTCAGATATGCAAACAGGGATACTAAGAAGTAATAATAGTTTTTACTTCAGAAAGATAATTGTGGGTGATTGTGAATAAGTAGTGCTGTAAAAATTGCTTCATTCCTCAAAAAAGAAAAAGAGTGCAAATCTTAAGACAGATGGACCCTCCATTTCATAAATGAATTCTTTGAAGAAGGGACAAAATTAGAGAGAGAAGGGAAAGGTTGTTTTAAAATGTGGATTAACTATTAGAAGTGCAGAGACAATGAGACAGAAAGGAGGGAGCCTTTTTTAATCCCTTTCTCTACTTTCTCTACCAGTGGCTTTCTCAGAATTGTTACCCTGATAGGATTTTTAAGTTCCTTGCTTAGGTCCTTTGGATCCCCAATCTTTGTGTGGATAAACTATTTGGATTTTAGGTAGTCAAATAGACGTAGAAAACTCTTTTTAGAGATATGAGAAAGGCTTCTCCCTCAAATTTTCCTTATATTGACTTTATGGAAAATTGTCTTTTGGACTTGGGTGCAGGATGGACACCATATCCTACCTTGGAGAAATCACTTCTGATCCTGAGTTTCTCAAATTGTAAAATGAGTAATGTTGTAATAGACTGCCTCTGAAGTCTCTTTTAGATATAAATCTGTGACCTTTTAAATTTATAATTTGTAAAACTTATAAAGAATAGGAAAATTTTCTTAGTAATGGAAATAAATATTCTACTTGGCATATCTCTATTTATATATATATAGATATATACACACACATACACACACACATATGGACATATATCTTACGTTAACTTTCTATTTTAAAAGTTTATTATTATTTTAAAGCCCCAGTGTAAACTTCTTATATTTAAAAATTATGTGTTAACA
This sequence comes from Sminthopsis crassicaudata, assembly GCF_048593235.1. Lineage (NCBI taxonomy): Eukaryota > Metazoa > Chordata > Mammalia > Dasyuromorphia > Dasyuridae > Sminthopsis > Sminthopsis crassicaudata. The sequence goes on from NC_133619.1 coordinate 243,297,194, forward strand.
TTAATGGTTACCTCTTTCTTATTCCTTTTATATCTTTTTTTGGGTATCTATCCATTTATATCCCATGTATCTAAAATAGCATTCAGTATGTAATCATTTTTTATTTATTTTTGGCTTTTTCTGATTTCATTTTCTTTTTCTTGTCTCTAGATTAGATTTCTAAGCTTTTAATGATGTTGAATGAGAAGAATAAAAAAAAGTTTATGTACTCCATTTAGTAGAGATATAGGCAGAATAGAAAAATGTTAAATGATTACTTAGTGAAACTGTAATATTTAATTTTCTTCTTTCCTTCTCAGGATGGTCCACCTCCAGGTTTAGGTCGTGTGATTGGTGAATTGGGAGAGGATGGATGGATAAGGGTTCAGTGGGATACAGGCAGTACCAATTCATACCGAATGGGAAAGGAAGGAAAATATGATCTTAAATTGGCTGAGCCTCCACCAGCAGCTCAGCCCTCAACAGAGGATTCAGACACTGAGGATGATTCTGGTTAGTAAAATAGTAAGAGATCAAATTAAAGATAACCTAAATTAAAAAAAATATATATATATATATTTTGTTTTCCTTCCCTAAACTCCTTATCTCTTCTCTTGGTGGCATTAGTTGTTTCCTTAACTTATTCTTGTATGTGAGTTTTGTCCCCTCAGCCATACTGTAAGGTCTGCTAACAGAGAGACCCCATGTATACTTACATACTCTACAGGGCCTAGTAAACATTAGTTGGTCAGTAAATACAAATCTTATAAATTTATTAGGAATAAGAAGCAAATGATTTTAAATGACATATAGTTCCTTGAGATTACCTTTAGCAAGGAAATTTTTTTAAAAATTAAAATTTTTTTTTATATTTTTCCTTACTTTTGTTTTTGAATATTTTATAAATATAGAGTAGGCAGAAATTTGAAAACTTGAATTTAATTTTACTTTTAATCAGTTTAGGGTGGGAATAAGAAACCATATATTAAAAAACAAAAATAGACCAACATATGCATCCATTTTCTTTAGAAAACATTTAATACTTACTGTTAAACTGGGACAGGATTCTTAAGTTGAGGTCCATAAACTTTATTTTAATATTTTGATAACTGTATTTCAGTATAATTAGTTTCCTTTGTAATCTTCTGTATTTTGCTACATATATTTAAAAACCTTATTCTTAGAAGAAGTATATAGGCTTTACCAGAGTGCAAAAGGGATCCGTGACTCAAAAAAAAAGCTTAAGAATCTCTGTTTTAGAACTACTTACATTTAAAAAAAATTATTATTTTAAAAATCATGTATATAATATAGATACTACTTGTTGTTCTGGCCCTTTCCTTTTTGTCATTTGCTTATTAGATTCTTAGGGAGGAGAACACAGTTGGCAGAGACTTATCTTTTGCTGACTACTCTAGGGATTTTATAACTGGCAGAATCCCCTATTTGTCCATGATATTTGGAAAAGTGAAAAGTTGGTTCTTTCATGAACAGACTATAGGTGCATACTACACATACCAGAAGATAATTCATTAGTATACATTGAAATATTGTCTTCCCCAACCAGGTAACAGTTAAAAGTCATTAGTTGTTTATTTTTTATTCTCAAAGAGAACCGTGACATCAGACAGGTGACGGCATAACATGTAAGGGAATTGGATTCAAGGGAGGATGGGGTTGTGCAAAGTCACCTGTCTCTCCTTTGGAGCCATCTGGGTACAGTCACTAGAAATAGATCAGGACGACTGGAGATGGTCCTGGATGCTGTGGAAGAGGTTCTTAAGCTAGTTCTCATTGAGATTGAGGTAATGCCCTATAAGAAATGAGCTTGAGAATGGATTCTTTTACCTAGTCAAAAAAAAAAAAAATCAATCTGGGGAGAGCAAAGACTCTCAGAGTTTCTGGCCAAAACAGAATCACTTGCCATATACATTCACTTTGAATTAGTGTATTTTCATTTTTGGTCCTTGCCACTTCCGTGTGATCTAATTCTTCCTTCCTACCTCCAAAGATGCATTTCAAGTAATTTTTGGAATGTTTTGTAATGAATTATATCCCTAATCATTTGTGTTAGAATAATTAGTGAGTTGCAGCTGTATACATATTTTAACTCTTGTTTCTTGTCTTTATTTTGGTTTCCATTATAGAAAGTGAACAAATGGAAAGAAACTTCCATCCTACTTCTATTTTGCTTACAAGTACTGTTAATTTACTCCAAACTCTCTGTCTCTGTGCTGGAATTCATGCAGAAATCATGCAAAATGAAGCTACAAGAACTCTGTGTGGTCTACTTAGAATGTTAGTGGAAAGTGGAACAATAGATAAAACATGTACGTCACAGGTCATGTGAATGGTAAAATAAATATGTTCTTGGGTAATAAACATTTTCCTTAATATGACTTTCTGCCCCACATTTTCACTTGTAATATTCTGTGTTTCATCTTTTTCATATTTTAAGAGAAACTGGTTCTTTAAACTTCAGGGGTTTTATAAAGGCAGCTGTAAAGAAATATTTGCTAATTTTAACAGAGAAATATTTTTAATGTGGGGAGGAGACTTTAATTCATTACTGTTCTTTAATATAATTCTATATAGTCATTGACTATATTCATTATAATTTGTAATTTGTAAACATTTTGTCAAATGAAGTATGTGGCAGGCATTGTTCTAAGCACCAAGGATATAACTAAGGGCAAAAAGATACTCACTTCTCTCAAGTTGTTTACTATCTAATGGGGGAATTCATGTAAAAGGGAGCTGAGATTCAGAGGAAGAGGAGAGGCCAGGAAGGAAAAGAAGAGGCAAAATACCTGACTTGAAGGCATAATGGAGAAGTCCAAAGGAATGTATCCTGTTGGGAAAAGAAGAGACAGGTGATCTGGGGACCCTCTCCAGAAGGGTGTTGAAGGAATTTGCCAGCCTCTAATCAGTAACTATCAGTGGGTTCTGTTTACTATACCACATGTTCAGGGATGGTGTGGTGGCAGGAAGGTAGTTATGGAGGGAGAGTTCTTTATAATCTTGGGATAGATGAAAATAGAGAAATGATAGTACAAAAGATACATAAAATGTTGGAGGAAGGCACAGTATATCTTAGTGAGGAAGAAGCTTCAAGAGGCTTTGCCTTTGTCAAAGGAGAAGAGAATGTATATTTTGATAAAGATAAGGTAGTTTCAGAAAGTGATTGCTGTTGTTGCTTGGGAGATGGAAATTATTCTTGAAGAATTCTTTAGAAAAAGAGGATTGCAAAAGATCAGTCTTAAAAAGGAGAGGGTAGGTAAGAAGTAAGAAAGGGTAATTAGGAATATTTAATCTGATGAGCCTTGAAGTCTGAACTTGTATTTGGTTACCAGAAATTACCAAAAGATGTTAGAGCTTTTTAAAGAATAAAAAAACTGATGATCATTATATAATGGTAGACAGGCATTCAGTACAAGAAATAAGAGTGAACTTGGTTAAGAAAAAAAAAAGTTATAGTTAATATAAATAAAGTTTGAGTTTGAATGACAAGGCAAAGATAAAGTGGAAGAAATGACAAGTTTTAGCAATTTATTAATAAGAGAGATATTGAAAATCACTGTCTTTATCTCTTGGGGGATAAGTATAAAATGGTTGTGATAATAACAAATTTGGAGAAAATGGATAGAAAGATAATTCAGTTCATTGAGTTAGTTCTTTTCTTTATATATCTTATATATATGCTATGATTTAGAATAGTAATTTAGTATCTTTTGTTTTTTATTTTCATTGGAAAAACATTGGGTGTGGAAAGAAGTCTGAATATAAATGATCATAACTTAAGCTAAATTCAGTTGGAGCTTTGCTGCCTGTAATTTTGTTTCTCTTTTTCCTTTTCCTGTTCCCTTTCCTTTTATTTTATTTTATTTTATTTTTTTTTTTTTTTTGTGAGATAGTAGGGGTTAAGTGACTTTCCCTGAGTCACATAGTTAGGACATATTGAAGTGTCTTTGAAGGTTGGTGCCCTAGCTGCCCCCAGCCTAAATTTTGGTCATACATCTTAACTCTTCAAGGCTCCAGCTTCTTCAAACTCTTTAAAATGAGAGGATTGGGATAGCTGTTTAATCAAGCCACTTCTAGCTCTAAATTCTATGGTTTTTATGGTGTTCAGAGATATTAGGCTTAATGTCTTTTTTTTTTTTTAGGAATACTGTGATAATTTTCATGTGTACTTCTATAAACTGAGATTATGTAATTCCAAATATTCAGAATATATAGTTGGTTTTGATTTAAGTATTAAATAGAATAAAGTTAGGGATGGAAGAGCAATATTCCATTTAGATATTAACAGAGTGACATAATTACAGATTCTTTTTACTGTTTAAGAAAACAAGCATAAGCAACTGCAATAACTAAAATAGCATCTTTTTTCAATTATGAAATGAATTAAAATATATTGTCAAATGACTTTTTAAATAATTTCAGGTTAATAGGCATTACTGTTTTTTCATGTTCTTTATTACTTTTGGTTCTAAAAGAAAAAAGAGAAAACAAATAGCTCCTTATTTTAATTTGGGAGCCTGATGGGGGGAGAATATTGACTTTTTTTTTTTCTCTTTCAGCTTCTTTACCAAATAAGATGGTTTATAAAGAGCAACACAGAAGTTGGTGTACACTTGGATTTATTCGAAGTATAGCACTTATGCCTCAAATGTGTAGTACCCTTAGCACATCTCAGTGGATCACATTACTAATGAAAATTGTGGAAGGACACGAGTCATTTACAGCAGCTTCGCTTCAGAGACAGGTGATTGATTTGACAAACTTTTTTAATAAACATATTTTCATTTTTCATGTTTTGCCTCTGGTGATTATTGTGATAGCTTTCATTATCATTTTCATCTATCATGGAAATGATAGATTTTTATATTTATGTAATAGATATAGAGTCATCAATGTGGTCTTTTTAAACATTTTGTCAGTCCTGGAGCAGATCATCCCTTGGTTCTGTATCTCTTTCATTACCTAGGACACTTCTTTACACAAAACAAATGCTGAATAAATATTTTTGATTGAGCATTTCGTGATTTAAAAAATAATTTTAAATACCCACCATGTGTAGGCCACTCTGCATGATAGAGACAAAAATAAAGTAGTTCTTTCCATCAAGAAACTTATCATCTAATAGGGAGATATATCATGTACCCAGATAAGTGAGTATTGACAACTAGGGAATCAGAAAAGACTTCATTCACATAAGAGATAGCACACAGACAAGAACTAGCTAGACCATAGAGTGCATGAAAGGGAGTTAGAAGAGCATAATCTTGAAAGCTAACTTTTTATTGAGATTGTGAAAATATTTAACTTTACCACGCTGAAGATTTTGCATTTAATTGGTAGAATATTTTATTTGTTTGTATTTATGTAAGAGCAATGTTTTATAGAAGCAGTCAAGAGTTATTAAAATTTTTTTGAATAGGAAGTGAAATGGTTTGATCTGCTTAATTTTATAGCTTGTAGAATGCTGTTTTACTGGAGGGAGTAAAAGAAGGAATGTGAATTAAAAAGATTATATTATTGTAAATTGTATTATAATACAATTAATTAACAAGCATTTATTGACAAAACCTCCCTAGAAGCTTATACTGACAAGGAGCCAACTTGTTAATCAGAATGTAAAAGAAATAGCTCAACTTGCTAATCAGAATGTAAAAGAAATAGCCAGTAGATGAAAAATAACTTGAAGGTACCAAGAGGTACTTTAACAATTGCTTCTTCTAGGAAACCATAGATTTTGATAGTTGTAATGTTGTATTCAAAGGCATTGTGATAACAGGTAGAGTGCCATTTGCAAAAAACCAGCAGGTTTGGCTGGGTTAGAATTTGTGGGAAGGAAAAGAATGTGGGCTGTTTAGGAAGATAAAAGGGGGACAAATAGTGAGGAGCTTTAGATGCAAAGTAAAGGACTTTATATTTCATTCTAGAGGTAGGGAGGAGGGAATTTTTAGAATTCATTGAGCATGGAGATAGCATCATCACTTAGCAAAATCACTTTGGCAACTGAGCAAGGAATGGAAAAAGAATTGTAGCAGGAAGATCAGTTAGAGGCTGTTTCCTAGTCCATATATGAAGTGATGAGAGCCTGAACTAGGGTGGTATCTATTAGAGAGAATGTGGTATATAATAGAGATGTAGAAAAAGAAATTTGGCAACTGATTGGATATATGAGTCTGATCAGAAAAAAGGAGTCAAGGCTCACATAAAAGTTGTGAATTTGGGTGACAAAGAAGGGTGGTGGTTGTCTCTGCTGTAACAGGGAAATTTCAGAAGAAGGGAGAGTTTAGGAAGAAAGATATTGAGTCCAAAGTAATTAAGGCCTGAATTAGGGACAATGATTATGTGAATGAACTGATTTGAGAGATGTGGAGGTAGAATTGTCATGACTTGACGACTGATTGGATATGGGAGGGGATAAAGGAGAAGGAATAGTTAGAGATGATTTAGATGGTAAATTTAGATGATTGGAAGAATGGCATGCATTCCAGAAAATAGCCAATTTTGGAGTAACTAGATTTTGGGATAAAGATAATAAATTCCATTTTGAGCATATTAAATTTGAATTTCTTATATGGGATGTCCAGTTAGAGGTATTCAGAAGTCAAATGTATTATATAGATTCAGTTTAGGTCAAAGATGAAAAATTCCAATTAGTCATAGGTAATTTATGTTATATGTAAAGATTTAAAATGGATATATAGATTTGGGAATTATTTGCCTAGGGAGGATACTTGAAAGCTTGGAATCTGAATGAGATTAAAAGACAGCAAAAGAAGAGGGTGTAAGACAACCTTGTCAAACCAACCATACTTTATCTCACAGAAAAATCTAAGAAGGAGGAAGATCAGGAGAGAACGGTATAGTGGAAGACAAGAGAGGACAGAATATCTAAGAATAGTGGGTGACCAATAATAACAGAAGTTGCAAAAAGTTATGTAGTGAGGAGTAAGAAAAATTTATTGGATTAAGCTGTGAAGAAACCATAGGAAATTTTGGAGAAAGGTTTGGTTTCTCCCCTTCTCCTCCCTCTCTCTCACTTGTTGAAATTATTTGAGTGTGAAGTCACATTGTAAAGGGTTGGTGGGATAAATTGCAGTGTAAACATATATAGATTACTGAAAATTTGAACATAAAAGGAGATATAGGTTGATATTCGGTGCATTGACAGGATCGAGTGAAAACATCTTTTGGGGAGACATTTTGAATATGTTTCTGGATAGAAAGGAAGAATAGATAAAGTAGAGAGAAAGGAAGAATGAAGAAATGGCTGAATGAGTAAGAATAATTGGAGATCAAATTCCTAGAGGAGATTTGGTTAAGGGCCCAAATAGGGGTTTGGCCTTGGCAAAGAGAAGAGATTATTTCTGAAAGAATGATGGACTATGTGGAAGGATGTTGAGTTGTGGACCAAGAGAGGTCTTGAAAATAGATGGTCTCAATTTTTCTTAGTAAAGAAGAGGAGGGTAGAATGATATACTTCTGAGGAAAAAGTAGAAGATTTCAGGAGTGTGATAGAAATTTATTCAGACAAGAATAAAAAAGATTGCCTTGAAACAGAAAGAGAACCCAATTGAGATTATTAGGTAGCATAAATTTGTTAAGGGTAAAGTCAGCATAGGCATGTGAATTCTTACAGCAATGTTTAGCAGCATTGAAAATAGCAAAAGTAAAGGAAGATTCTATGTGAGTGTACATTTTTGTGTGGGATGGGTCCTCACAACTGAGATTTGGCCAAGGATGAATAGTGTAGGTCAAGGAGTAAATGATTCCATGGCAGGGAATGATATAGATTTATTTTTGTTGAGTTGGTTAACTATAGTGTCAAGACTTTGAGGGGAAGAAATCTAGGTATAGGAGTGGTGAAGTTTTGGAGCAAACCTGGTTTGAAAGCAATAGGGGTTTTAGTGAAGAAAATGCATTTAGAAGCAATGAGTCAAGGGGAAAGAAGGTATTATAGATTAAGATTACAGGAAGGAGTTTCAGAGTTTGACAATGTAAGTATCGTTATGGACACTTAAGTCTACATTGTTTTTGAGTGAATGAAATAGAATGATGGTGTAAAGGTGAAGAGAGTTAAGGACCTTGAAGTAAATTAGGTCAAGCTGTTTAAGAAATTTCAAAGAATATATATTGCAGTCTCTAAATATAAAAGCTGGACTTGGGATACAGAGGCAGACCATGAACAAAATCTGAATTACTTGCAGAAAGAGGGAGATATATCTAGGCTAGTAGATGACTATAGCAAGAATAACACCTGAGAGATATAGATGCTTAGAGTAAACCTAAAACATAAGAAGTTCCTGATGGTGATTTTGATATGACGAAGAACAAGGTATGGGTCTTCATCTTTATGAACAACTGTACTAGGAGACATAAAAACTCAATACTGGAGAGGGTAGCCTGGGTATAATCATTTCTGAAAAGAAACAGATTTCTTTGGAGCAGAAGATAGATGACCAGATGTGGGGTGAAGGAGAGTTTAATAAGAGCAGAGTATCTTAAGGTCATAGATATAGAGATAGAGGGGAACCTTCCAATCCCCTCATTTTATATATGAAGAAATTGGTACAGAGACATATTTTTTTACAATGTTCAAGAGGAACAATGCAGCTGGAGGATAGACTTGGAATGATTTAGCTTAGGTAAGTAAGAATGAGAATATGTTGACAAATAACAGAAGGAAAGGATTGTTGCCAGTTAAGTTACAATCTTAGAGGGAGAAGGAGGAGATGATCGTAGGAAAAGAAAAAATGGTTGAGTATAATACATTGATTGGAAAATGATTGATCATAATTATGTTTTCATTAGATTTTAGCAGTACATTTACTGCAAGCTGTACTTCCATCTTGGGACAAAACAGAAAGATCAAGAGATATGAAGTTTCTTGTGGAAAAACTTTTTGGCTTCTTGGGCAGTCTACTTAGTACATGCTCTTCAGACATACCTTTGCTCAGAGGTAGAGTGGCATTTTACATTATTTGATTAATTAGATGAATTATAAATTCACTTTTAAGCTTTTACTCTATTTTTTATTTCAGAATCAACTCTGAGAAGGAGGAAGTCCAGACCCCAGGCATCTTTGACTGCAACCCATAGTAGTACTTTGGCAGAGGAGATAGTGGCCCTGCTAAGGACTCTACATTCACTGAGCCAGTGGAATGGACTCATAAACAAGTACATCAACTCTCAGCTAAACTCCATCACCCACATCTTTGCAGGAAAACAGTCGGAAGGGGTAGTTTCCACGTTTTAAAATAAGCTCATTTTTTTCTTTCTAGAATATTTTTAATTTAAAAAAAGTAACTTTAAAAATGTATTATTGACTCAGAGGCATTTTAATTTAATTGGATTAACTCTTGTATTTTAGAAAGCAATTTTTTTTTATTAAAGCCGCTTTATTGTGACTATTTTTCTAAAACAGATGAAAATGTTGATTTTTCTGCTTATGGTTTATTTTTATTTGTTTCATATTAGGCTGTGTTAGAAGATTACTTTCCTGATTCTGAGAACCCTGAAGTTGATGGCCTAATGGCAGTGCTAGCTGTAATTGGTGGAATAGATAGTCGACTGAGGCTGGGTGGCCAAGTGGTACATGATGAATTTGGAGAAGGCACAGTGACACGTATCACTCCTAAAGGCAAAATCACAGTCCAGTTCTGTGATATGCGAATATGTAGAGTTTGTCCATTGAGTCAGCTAAAACCGGTAGGTGCGCTTTTGTAGATTTTCACTGTTGCATATCTAGAGAAATTACAGCACAAAAATGTGGTCTTATGCTAGGAATTAGAATGTGGGAAGGGACCTCAAAGGCCATCCAGTCCCACTTATGTCTAATGAAAAATCTCGTTTCTCTGTAATGCACATGATGATAGTCTAACTTTTGGCTAAAGACTTAAGAATGAAGGGATGTTTTAATGCTTGACTCAATCTGTTCTATATTTGAATAGCTCTAGTGTAGGAACTAAACTGGAATCTGTGTCTACCTTTGTAATTTCCACCCAGTGTTCCTAGTGCTATCTTCTGGCATCAAAATGAATTTGCCTAATCTCACTGATACTTGGCCACCCTTTAAATATTTGAAGACCTGTTTTTACTAAATCTTCTCTTGTCTTAAATGAGTTCAGATTCTTATGTGGTGGTAAAATTGAGATTCTTGCTATCTTAGTTGTCTTTGTGGGGTCTTATTCTCACAATTTTGAAATATGACATGTAGAACTGTTGTGACTAGGGTAGATTACAATAGAACATCTCTCTGTTCGTACAGTATATAGTAAAATTCTCTTAAGGCAACTTAAAAACTTATTAACTTGTTTGGTGTTTTTATATCATGCTGTTTGCTCATGTTGAGTTTGTAGTCTGCTAAGACTTATTTCTTTTTGGATCTGACTGTTTAAACTATTTTGTATCCAGCTAATTATATGTTCATCCATCCCAGAGTTGTCAAATTTAGATCCTGCAGAGTACTGGAATATAGCCCAAAGCAGATTAAAATATTATTGGAAAATGTTTTAGCAAAACAAAAATAAAAACATAAATAACATAACTTTTTAGTTTTGTAAGTCAATATACAGTCAACAGATACCCTTTCCTTTTTGAGTTTTATGTTACTGATCTAGCCTGTCACTTTTTAGCTTATCTACAAGAATCATATTAAAGATTGAATTTCATCAAAAGTTGGATAAAATCTAGGTAAATTTTATCTTTACTATTTTCCTGTTCTGCTGGTTTTAACAGGATTAAAACCCCTGTCTAGAAAGGAAAATGAGGTTAATCTTGATTTAGTTTTAATAAAATTATTATTATTTTTTTTGTGAGACCTTCCTTTAAGGATTCATTAGCCACCTCTTTATTAGACTAGTACAGAATTCTTCCCCCACCCAAGAATTGAAGCCTAGTTTACTGATTTAAAATTAGCAGACTTTACTCAAGTCATAATTTTAGTTCTATTATTAACTAACTTTCCAGCTTTAATTTTCTTGCAGGATAAAATACAGTGTTTTTGTATATTCAGTTTAAACACAGTTTAAATGCATTTTAAAAATATATTAAAATAGCATAACATAGCATAATATGTTATGATATAAACTTGAGGTTTCATTAAGTTATTTAATGATTAAATTAATTAGTCAACAAATTAAAGCTGATTTGTTCTCATATTAGTCACCCTTAGTTAAGGTCTAGGACAGAGCATAAGAGAGTGAGAAAGGTACTAATTTTGAAGTTAATAGACCAAGGTTCATTATCTCTAGAATTGGATGGTCTTTAGAGTTTTTTTCTGTTTTCTGTTTATGATCCTAAATAAGATTTAAAGGGCCATCAATAAAATGCAAATGTGAATGAAGATTTTTAAATGATGGATACTATACTCTTTCACAGTTTTGAAGATTATGATCTTTATTTTCAGCTTCCAGTTATGGCATTTAATGTGAACAACTTACCATTCACGGAATCTATGCTCTCTGTATGGGCTCAGTTGGTCAACTTGGCAGGGAGCAAATTAGAAAAACACAGAATTAAGAAATCTACTAATCAAACTCTCACAGGTTAGTATATTTTCTCTTTAATTCAAAAGATCAAAACAAATGTTGATTGAACAGCTTTAGTTGGGAATACACTGTCAGTGTAAGCTAATTCAAGAAAAGGGTGATATGCATGAGAGAGGAATTTGGAAGTAAAGATAAACTTCCTCCTTCCTCCCTTTCCAAACTAAATCTTTTCATTATGACCAGTAACCTTTATTGGTTAATTATTTGGCTCATGACTGTGATTTGTGATAATGAATTTTTATGAATTAGACTGTGCCAATAAATCATATCACGTGTGCTTTAGACTAAGTGCTGCACATAGTCTTTGGCTTTGTAGTTAAAAACATGAACTACTATTTATGTCATTCGGGCTTCAAAAGGCACATTTTTCTTTGTACTTCTTTCCCTACCTCTAAAAAAAAAGATGTTGGGCAGAAATCCCCACACAACTGGATTTGTAATGATAGGCTCTCAGTTGCTTTATCTTTAGGCTTCTAAATCAAATCGGAAAAGAACTCTTGAATCCTAAATTAGAAACAAATCCTTACCTGGGTGGGTGGATTTTAAGGGAGAAGTAAAATGAGTCAAACATTTTTAGCTTTCAGAAGTCCCTGTCCATAGAATTAAATGAATTGCAGAATGGGATAAACTTACATCAGAACATAATATGAAGGGAACTTAGTGAACTTGGAACCGGGAAGACCTGAGTGGAGATCCTAACTCAGATCTTTATTAGTTATATGACTCTTGGCAAGTTAGTGAATGCTGTTTGCTTTGGTGTTTTTTTTAAAATGAATATGTTGGACTCGACAGTTGTTTAGCTCTAAATTGATGCTCTTATGATTAGATAGAGTCTGAGAATTTCTCTACTATTGACTCTGTTGAACATAGATTTTTATTAAAGATGGGTTTTACTTAAAATAAAATCTAGAATAATCAGATAGACATAGTTTGATGAATTAAAGGAATGGCATATATACAGATGTGAGTAGGCAATTTAATAGGGTACCATACTTTCATTTTATCTTTTCTTTTAGAAGATTTCTTTCAATATACTTAGTGTAAAGTGATTCAAAGAGCTTGCTTTATATAAAATGTTTTTATACTAAATAGAAAAAAAATTCTCACTTAATTATAATTGAGGAACATAGAGCTTTTATGTAAAAATAATCAGAACTTTATTCTGTGATAGGATAATTCTTATTTGCTTTACAAAGAACATAGCTGACTTAGAGAATCATTTTTCTGCTGTAGCAAGCACAAAGAGAAAACAAATGTGCTTTGGCATGGATTTTCTGGACATAGAAATATATCCTAAACTAGAAGCTTGCGCATCAATGTGAGAAGAGCCATGGAGTCATAATGCTGATTAACAATTGTCTGTTGGCCTATAAACTTAACTCTATCCACTTAATTTCTGGATTTCACTTTCTTCTGAAGACTTAGGGCTCCAAAAATGCCTGGGTCTTGTGGCAAAATGCAAAGTTTCTCTCCTGAGGTATTGGAGGAGAGTAGCAAGATATCTTGATTTGATCACTTGGTAGTGGTGCCAGGTTTCCTTAGACTTTTGGGGTGCTCCTAGGATCATCTGAAAGGGCCCTTAGAGGCTTTCTTGCCTCTCATTTTGCACATGAAGAAACTGTGCCAGGGAGATCGGAGTAAGCTCCTCCATGATAACACAGGTAGAGAGAGGCTGAGACTAAGGCAGATTCTGAGGGGACTTGCTACTATAGAATCCATGCACTTTCCTCCTATATGGTGGCTAACTTGGGGGAGTGTTAGACTTTTGTATTTTGCATATTCAATAAGTTTTTTTTCAGTATGGTAAATGGAGAGATCAAATTAATTTTATGTTTATAAGGTTACTGGAATGCCCTTCTCCCAAATGCGTAATCATTTGTGAAGTTTTTAATATAGTATCTCATACTTTGATGATGATTCTTCTTTTCTATAGGACAAGTAGACTTGGATTTGCTAAGATGCCAACAGTTGAAATTATACATATTGAAAGCAGGTCGAGCATTGCTTTCCCATCAGGATAAACTGAGGCAGATCTTATCTCAACCAGCTTTACAGGAGAATGGAGTTCTCTCTACAGGTATCTTATTTTCATATCTTTTCTGAAAACTTAATATGCATCTTTTTCTCATAGCTTTTTTTAATTCATGAAAATTAGCTAGTGAATTTTTTTTTTTTTTTTTTAATAAATTGAGAATGACAGATTTGGATCTAAAGAAGAGGCAGGAAGTCATTGATTGTTTATTTTTAGTGGGTGCTATGTGCTAGATATTGTGCTAAGTGCTGATAATAGTGTAAAACACCTAAGATTCTCTTCCTGTTAAAGTACTGAGAGATATTTCCTGTTAAGAACTTTAAAATTTCATTCAGGCTTTATTTATTAACAATAATGGCATTGTGCCAAATAACATAAACAAAGATGTAAGACAGTCTTTGAAGAATTTTCTGTTTAGATGGGTAAGACTTGCTTAAAGTTGAAAGAACCATTAAACTTAACTAGTCCAATTATTGTGTTTTACAAATGAGGAAATGAAGATTTAAAGAAGTTTAAATGACCCTTCCCATGTCACACAGCATTGAATGACAAAACTGAGATTTGAATCCAGTTTTTCAAATATCTAGTTATTCCTCTACTATATTACCTATCTTCATATTGCAAGAAATTAAATGACATAAGAATTGTCACTAGAAAGATGTGAGCAATAATAGATAAAATGTATATAGTACTTTAAATTTTGCAAAGCACTTTACATATCTTTTTATTTGAGATATCATGAAATTTTAGCTGAGGAGGAAATAATTTCTAACTGATAGAGAGCTTAGAAATTTTCATGGTACAAGTAAGTTTTGAGCTGGCCTTTTAGGAAAAGTTGTCATTTCAACAGAAAGTGGAGGAAAGGACATGATAGAGGTAGAAAGGTATGGATTCAGAAAAGTATATGACAAGTTTAGGAAATAAGGTAAAATTTAGATTGGTTGTAGCTAATAAATGTGCAGGGAAATAGGTGATGAGATGGGGACTTAAGATCATAAAAGAACTTTGAATGCCAAGCTAAGAAGTATTTGATGGTCACTTGAAGACTTTGTTTGGGCATCACATGATTGGCCTGTCTTTGGGAAAATTATTTTGACAGGGCTTTGTATAAAGTAAATTGTCATGGAAAGAGAGTGATTATATGTTGGGAAACCACTTAATGGAGATATTAACTAGTCTAGTTGACCAGGAGAGCTTGAAGTAATGTTGTGTGGCACTAGAAACAGAAATCAATTTCTGTTTTCCCAGTGCAGAATTTCACACATAGTAGACACCCAATAAATGCTTATTGACTTGACTTAACATACTTAATATTCTTACATTTTATAGAGGGAGATAACATGTACAACATGTTGTATTGATGTGTACATTATATATATTGATGTTGTATATGATGTGTAAGTATTTACAAAATAAATATACAGAAAACCATCTTTTGGGGATCAGGAAAAGCCTTATTTAGCAGGTTCTAATTGAATTGAACTTTGAAGGAAACAAAGGGAATCTTAAAAGGTGGAGGTGAATGTGAGAGAGGTTTTGAGAAGATAAAAAAAGGCAACATTTTGCTCTTGGCTACATTGGGGCAAGAAGAGGGAGAAAAAAGAACAACTGCAGTTTTCTGATTTCAGATCTGTGCCGTTTTCATGCTTCTCACTAAAGGGATATAATGTTGACTTTGAGATGTTACATTTGAAATGCTTCAATTGCTTCTAGCAGGCATTTGGAAATAAAGGACTAGAATTTAGTCAAGATTCAGATTTGGGAGGTATTCTCTTCCTATTCCTCTAGTGGAAGTGATGAGAGTAGAAGAGAAAAGATCAGTGAAGAAAGAATCTTGGGAGTATCAATATTTTGGAAAAAGGTAGGAGGGGAACAGGAATTATTAAGATACAGCAGTGAATAAAAAGATTTTTTTCCAGTTGTATATGATACTTTATATGTATCCACATTTAAATTTTTAGTTGTACATCCTTTTCAAAAAATAGATTAGTTTCAATTCATAGTTCATTGACAATATGACAATGTTTATATTCTATGGTTATGTGAATGTATGTTTCATATTCAGGAGAATTTCATTTGGAGAACATTTATTATTCTATTGATATCAATGATGTGCTTTAAAATGCAGATGATGGTACAGCATCCCCTGATATTGGAGATATGTCTCCTGAAGGACCTCAACCTCCAATGATCCTCTTACAGCAATTGTTGACATCTGCCACACAGCCATCACCTGTAAAGGCAATATTTGACAAACAGGAACTTGAGGTATAATTATGCAGCCTGAATAATTTTTATTATAGTGTACTAAAAAGAAAGTGAAGCTGTTTCTTCACAATGTGTATTTATTGGTATTCTAAGGTCATAGTGTTTCATGATACACTGAAACTTTGTATATCTAGCTTGAAAAAAATGAGAGATTCGATAGCATTTTCATTTGTGTTTTTAAGAAAATGACAGTTTTATTTCTGCATTAGAAATTTATACATAGTATTACTATGCAATACTAGAGCAATTAAAAAAAAAACATATCATTTTAGTTCTATCCCATTGCTGATATCATTTGTCAACAATCACAATGTCTTGAAACTTAGGTGAAAACCAGGTTTTATTGTTGTTTGTCTTTCTTTCTCCAAGAGGACCTTGATCTCAGAAAGGGGATTGATGATTTTACAAGTGAATTGGATTTAAGTGAGCGAGGGCTGTGCAGAAGTTGTCAGGCTTACTCTCTCTCTGGAGCCATCTGGTTCCTCTAGGAAATTCTAGATTAGAAATATTAGAGAAGGCCCTAGATGCAGTGGGAGATCTTAGCTTTTTTTAAACTTAGTTTTTTCCCAGAGCTCAGTTTATCTGAGGGTGATATCCATTTAGTGATTAAAGGTAGGTAAGAAATGAAGCACAGAATAGTCACGTTTACCTGGTCAAAAAAAAAAAAAAAATCAGTCTGAGAGGGGAAGACCTTTGGGGTTTCTGGCCAAACAGAAGCAATTGCTATTTATACTCACTCTGAGCCCTTAGAATCCAGTGGTCAGGTGAGACTTGGGCTGTGATCTATTCTTGGCCAGTCAATGAGAGGCAGAGTAATTTGGGTTAAAGTCAGCTTGTGAGGTTTCAACAACCAAAATTCATATTACTTTGGGCAGAGCCCTTGATGATTATGAATATGATTATTGATAGGGACAGAGGGAGAGGATGGAAAGAACCAAGTTTATTTACAAAGAAATGAATATTTGTGTGGATGATATCAGGAATGGGTGTGGTGAGGGAGGGGAGGGGGGAAGGTGCAATAAAGGCTGGAAAAGAATAAAACATCTCCTAAAGTAGAAGAGCAAGGTGCTGGTGAAACCTGCATTCTTTTCCCTTGAGAATTGCTAAATTATGAAAATAGAATGGTCAGCATATCCACAAGGTCTCAAGTTTTCTAGCAAATTGTCCAGCCTGGCACAAACTGGTGGTTACCTGTTTTGACTGCCAAGGACATACAGGAAGTCCAGCTTGAGATACAAATTATGTAAGGGATGGAATCTTTACCTTGACACATTCAGAGCCCAGAGCATGCTCTGGGTCTAATGTTTCTGGAAAATAAGGCAACTCAGCCAGACAAATTCGGGGGACCACTTGATAGCTCTTAACAGTTTATATTATTAAAAAGTTTAAATGGTATCTATTATCATGAGATATTGCTTCATGAGATATTTATGTATTTTTCCCCCTTTTGATGGATTTAGGGCCAGGAAATTTTTGTTTGATGACTCTATTAGATATTATCCAAGTCCTTTTCAAAGTCAGGAAAAGGAGGGTACAAATAAGATGGTCATTAGAGAGAGATGGCATTAGCTATAAAAGAGCTTCCTTCAGAATAAGATATTTTTTCCTTGGATCTGAAGCAAGGCAGAGACAAAATGAAGATAGAATTCCAAACATGAGACAACTACTGAAAATACATGGAGTCAGGAGATAGTATCTTGTGGGAGGAATAGAAAAGAAACCTAGGACTTTGACTCAAAAATGTGTTAGCAGAGTAAAATATAAGAATACTTGGAACATATGAAGGTCTTTAAAAACTAGAGAATTTCGTATTTGAACTTGACACTGGAGTTTATTGAATTGATTCTGACATAATAGACCTTCACTTTAGGAGGATCAATTTGCTGTTGCGTGAAATAATGGCAGGGAGAATAACCATAATGCTTTTGCAGTAATCCAAAATGAAAGCTGCACCGGAGTGGTGACAGTATCAGAAAGAAGAGGCATACATGAAAAATGTTGTGAAGATAGATTGAACAGGATTTGGCGGCAGATTATAACATAGGAGGAGGTATGGTGACAGGAGAATGGTAATATTCTCTGTGGTATTAAGGAATTGAGGCATACTAGGGCTAAGTCACTTGCCTAGGGTCACTTAGCTAGTAAGTATGTGAGGCTAGATTTGAAGACTGATGAGTCTTTTAGTGGTTAAATCAATTCACAACTCCACTAACAGTGCATTAGTGTCTCAGTTTTTCCACATCTCTAACATTTGTCAATTCCTTTTCTATTATATTAGTCAAGCTGATAGATATGAGGTAGTATCTTCTTTTAGTTTTCATTTCTCTTATCAGTAGTGATGTAGGGAGTTTTTTCATATTTCATAGATAATTTTGATTCCTTTGATTGAAAACTGCCTATTTATGACTGTTTATATCAATTAGGGGTTGGCTGTTATTTTCATAAATTTTACTGAGTTCTCTCTATATTTGAGAAATAACACCTTTTTCGGAGATATTTTTCTGTAAACTTCACAGTTAGGGTTACTGTGTATTTCTTTTCATCTATTTCATCCTATTCTTCCCACATTTATTCTACTCTCTTTCCTTTCATCTTGTTCATCCTCAAAAAATGTTTTGCTTCTTTCTACTGCTTTTCCTTCTATTCTCTATTCTGTAAGTCTTTTCCCTGCTCACCGTTTTTTAAAATTTATTTTTTATTACTCCATTCCCTTCCTATTTTCCTGTAGGGTAAGAGATTTCTATACTCAATTGAGTGGGCATGTTGTTCCCTCTTTAAGCCAATTTTGATGAGTAAAAGGCAAGTATTTTGCATCCACTTCCCCCATCTTCCCCCTCCTTTAGGTGAGATAATTTACCCCATTCTAACTTTCCCTTTATTCTACAGCATTCCTCTTTCTAACCCCTTAATTTTATTTTTTTTATTAGATATCATCCCATCATAATTAATTCACTCTTGTGCTCTATCTATTCTCCTTGCTGCTTCAATAATGAGAAAACTTTTAGGAAATATAAGTATTATTTTCCCATGTAGGAATGTCAATAATTTAAACTTATTGAATCCCTTATGATTTTTCTTTCCTGTTGTTTACCTTTTTATGATTCTCATGATGCTTGTATTTGAAAGTCAGATTTTGTTTTCTGCTCTGTTTTTTTCATCAGGAATACTTTAAAAGTCTTCTATTTCATTGAATTTCCTTTTTCCCCTTGGAAGATTCTAGTTATTATCTTGGTTGTAATCCTAGCTCCTTTGCCGTCTGGAATATAATTATTCCCAAACTCTGATTCTGTAGAATCTGCTGAATTTTAGGTTCTTTTGATTGTTCCTTTTCTTTTTGATTTTTTTTCCCTTCTTTTGATTTTATTTGATTATTTCTTGATATCTCATGAAGACATTTAACTTCTATTTGCCCAATTCCAATTTTTAAAGAATTGTTTTCTTCAGTGAGCTTTTATATCTTCTTTTCCATTTGGCCAATTTTCCTTTTTAAGGAGTTCTTTTTTTTTTTTTTTTCAGTGAATTAGTGTTTGTGTATTTAATCACACACACATATACACACATACACCGTCCCCCCATTTTTAAATATGTATTTCCTTTTGGCAAGTTCTGCTTTTTAAAGAGGTGGTCTTTTCAGTGGATTTTTGTGCTGTTTTACTATTTGGCCTATTCTGTTTTTTAAGATATTGTTTTCTTTAGTATTTTCTTTACTGAACTTTTTTCATGATGTTTTTAACTTTCATTTTCCCCCCAAGTTTTTCTTTCCTTCCTCTATTTGATTTTTTTATTAGTTTTTATTTACCAGATATTTGCATGGGTAATTTTACAACATTGACAATTGCCAAACCATTTGTTCCAATTTTTCCCCTCCTTCTCCCCCCTCCCCCCAGATGGCAGGCAGGTTGATCAATACATGTTAAATATGTTAGAGTATAAATTAAATACAATATATGTATACATGACCAAACAATTGTTTTGCTGAACAAAAAGAATTGGACTTTGAAATAGTGTACATTTAGGCTGTGAAGGAAATCCAAAATGTAGGCAGACAAAATTAGAGGGATTGGGAATTCTGTGTAGTGGTTCATAGTCATTTCCCAGAGTTCTTTCGCTGAGTGTAGCTGGTTCAGTTCATTACTGCTCTATGGAACTGATTTGGTTCATCTCATTGTTGGAGAGGGCCTCTATTTGATTTTTAAAATCCTTTTTGAGCTCTTCCAGGAATTTTTTGGAGGCCTGAGACCACTTCACTCTTTCTTTGAGGCATTTGATGTACCAGTATTAATTCTGTTGTAGTTTGAGTTTGTGTTTTTCTTTTCTTCTATATGGCTATTGTAACTTTACATCTGCTGGTGGTTGTTGTGATTGTTGTTTACTCCTTTTTGCAGCCTATTTTTTGACTTTTAACTTTATGGCAAAGTTGGGCAGGGTAGAGGGGGCACTACCTCAAGCTTCAGGTTTTTTGTGTGGATATTTTCAAAGCAACTTCTGGGCAGATATAAGTTTTCAGTTTTTCCAGGGTAGTATGATCTAAGAAGAAATGTGTTTAATTATTACTCCCCTGAACTGTGCTTTGGTCTGTTAGGGACCACAAGCACTTTTTTGTAACCTGGATCAGGTTGCTTGCTTCCTTGTGTCTGCAAACTTTGGTGTTGCTAGTGTTCCTCCTCACTCTGGATACAATAGAGTCTTATACCCAATGCCAGCAAAGAGACCCCTGTAATCTACTGACCAGCTGACCCGTTTCATTACTATTTGTGTGCTGAGAGCTCTAGAAGCTATTGCTTTCACTAATTCTGTTGTCCCCAAAGCCTGTTGCTGGTTTTTTGCTGACCTTCTGGGTTCTCTTGGCCTGGAAAACTGTTTTACTCTGTCCTTTTGTGGGTTTTGCTACTCCAGAATTCATTTTAAGGCATTACTTAAGTCGTTTGTAGAAGAATATGGGAAGCCTTAGGCGAGTGTGCTCTTTCGTCATCATTTTGTCTCCTCTCCTCAATTGTACAGTTTAATTTAAAATGTGATACTGAAATTTGGACAACTAGGTGCCACAGTGGATAGAATATTGGAAGCGCACAGTCAAGAAACCTTGAATTTAAATCTGGCTTCAGACACTTACTAGCTGGGTGATCCTGGACTAATTACTTAACTTTGTTTGCTTCAGGATCTTGATCTGTAAAATGAGCTGGAGAAGGAAATAACAAAACATTCCAGTATCTTTGCCAAGAAAGCCCCCAAATTGGCTAAACAACAGTAATTCATATTTAAAGGAATTACAAGATATTTTTTGGAGATTTTGAAATAGGAAAGCATTATAATATTGAATGATTTATATAGTTTTTAAAGCCAGTTATCAAACTTCATTTTTATATAAATATATCTCACCTCATCTTGATTTGATTGGCTAAAATCAAATGATTACCCAGATACTTTATTTTCAGAATTTAAGAACTAGACAGATGTTTAGAGTTATAATTAGTAACAATTCCCACTCTTAATTTATTAATATTTTCTTGTACATCGTGTTTTAAGAAGGCTATTTTTGTTTTTCATTTAAGAAGTAGTAGAAAACTTCTCTTTTTCCCTTCCCCCCAATTTGGCAGCAAACTTCAATTTGTCATAGTGTGTAGTCTTGTGGATTTTTGGAAGCTATAGCTGCAAGGAGGCAACTCAGTACCAGTGGTTATTCTTTGTTGTCATACTATTATTTCTTTTATCAGATTTCTGCTTTTTTCTCAAGAATTAGAAGTGGGTTTAGGATTCTTGTTTTTTATTACTTTTCACCATGTAGTAATGCAACACGGTGTGATCCAAATTATGTGTACCCAAGTACCCAATTTACCCAAGTACCCAATTTACCCAAGTAAATCTAATTCAGTGACTTCCTGAAATACTTGTCTGAAACTTTCACAGTGTTTTGTATGAATTTATATATATCCATTGCACTCTCAGCTTTGTGGATTCCAGTCATAAAGAGCTATATATTGCTAATTTAAAATGTTTATGCTTAATAAAAGGACATTGTTCTTTAGAGCTAGGTAAATGATTTTTGAATTTTTTTTTTTTTTCTGGACCAATATCACTTTACTAAAGGCTCCGTGGTCCCTTCTAATAGAGTGGACCTCAGATGTTTCTCATGATTTGAGATGCCTCCTTCCTTCAGGGTATTTTTTAAAATAAGGTTTGATACCTGAACACTGTAGGAGCTACACAAAATGCAGCATCTCACTGATTGATAGACCTTGCTTTGAGGGCCAAAAACATAATGCATCAGCAGGAAATATCTCCACTGACTATTTGGTTTTAAGCTAGATAAATTCTTTCTCAAGTTAAGGAAGAAGAGAAGGTAAACATCATACATATTTATCAGATTGGGAACTTTCCATATCATGCTGCCCATTATATGGGTTTCATAGCCTTTTCAATTTAAAGGTTAGACAAGAATTTTAACTTCCTTCTAATGCAATTATTTCCTTAACAGTAATACAGAGAGGGGCAGCTAAATGGAGCAGTGGATAGAGCACCAACCCTAGATTTAGGAGATCTTGAGTACAAATGTGGCATCAGAGACTTTTAATACTTGGTAGCTTTGTGACCCTCAGCAAGTCACTTAATCCCAGTTGCCTCAGGGTGAGGTGGGGGGGAGATATCACTGATAGTTCACTATATCTGCTTGAATATATCTTATAATCACTAGAATGCATAGCTTCATAAGCCATATTGAGATAATACAATAGAAAGGGCATTGAAGTTCACATATAAATTGTAAATTCCCATTGACTAGGAAAATGGTTAAATCAGTCTTAACATGAATATTGCTATGTCATAAGTGAAGAACACAATGAATGTAGGAAAACACAAGAAGTACTTTCTCTTTCTCTTTTGTGATCATCCTCTTCAATCTTTTCTTTTTTACCTTCAGTTTTTCTTAACCATGGGGGTGGAGGGGCAGGTTGTTATTGTTACTATTGTTTTCCACAGTGAGTTCTGTCTGTTCATTATGTAATCAGATTATTTAAGCTTCAACTTCAGTATTTGACTTTCCCTTAAGAGTCTTCTTTAGCACCACAATTTGAAAGTATTGATTGTATAGTGCTTTGTATATGGACCTTTGTCAACAAGGTATTATCTCTTTTTTTTTTAGTCTGCTGTCCAGATTTGCCATTGCTTTCCTTCCAAGGAACCAAGTGTCTTTTATCATTATGGTTGCAGTTGCTGTCTGTGATTTTTGAGTCCAAGAATATAAGATCTGACATTGCTTCCATTTCTTTTTCCTTTTTTTTTTTTGCCAGGAAGTGATTGATGATAGCTGATGAAACCAATTGTCATGATTTTTAGTTTTTGTTTGTTTTCTTCAAGTCAGCTTTTATACTCTTCTCCCTTCTTTGGGGGTGGTGGGCACTATTGTCAAACCTTCCAATAAGATTGGTTGTCTGAAATGAGCTTGTTCTTGTTTGTTGAATAAATTTTTTCTAGACAACCTTTTCTTGGAATGGTAGCAACTTCTTTATTCAGTTTGTTTCTAGGACTTAAATTCAGGTCTGCTCAGTTCCAGTTTTTGTTAATGTTGTTTGTCCATTCTTGAAGAGGACCATGACATCAGAGACCATGATGTGCAAGTAAATTGGATTTAAGTGAGGGAGGGCTATGCAAAGGCATCAGCCTCACCTTCTCCAGAATCATCTGGATCTGATGGCAGGATATAGATCAGGGTACCTGGAGATGGCCCTCTTTTTGATTACTACTTCTTCCAGAAAGATTCTTTTATTTTTATTAGATTTTTTTATAGATATTTATTAGGTATATGTTTTATAGATATTTATATATACATTTACATGTATATATAGATATTTACTAGAAATTCTCTTCTGTTTTTGTTTATTCACTATGAGGAAAAAAATACAGCATTTTTTTTCTGGATAGTATTTTTCCCTGATTTAGTACAGAAGTATCAGCTGTAACTGGAACTATATACTCAGGCTGTCCAATGGAGGACTGGAATAGAATAATGTTTGGTAAGGGTTTTGTGAGGAGGTTGAGGCATGAAACGCAACATAGACATGCAAATACTGCATTCATTGAAAGAGATGGGATAATCATTTATTGAAAGACATTGAATTGCAGACTGAAAAGGTATGGAGAGGAGTAATATCTATCAATAAAAGGAGTATTTTCTGCTTATGAAATTATGAATCTTTTAAAGTATCAAAATAAAGACATTGAATATGCTTTTTCTTTAATATCATTTTGTTCAGTTGTTATGTACCAAATATTTAGAAAGCTTAAAAGAAAACTTTCAGGCCTTATAACAATATATTGTATTTCATGACTTTCAGAGATACAGTAATTATGTATAAGTTTATCATTGTTTTCATAATTTATGACTTTACAATATTCATTTCTTAGGATATTTATTACAAAATTGTGGGTTTCTTCCCCCTTTGGATAGGCTGCTGCTTTGGCTGTATGCCAGTGTCTAGCTGTGGAGTCAACTCATCCATCAACTCCAGTGTTTGAAGAATGTAGCTCTAGTGAGGCCACAACACCTGTCACAGTCCAGCATATTCGATCTGTAAAAGTGAAAAAGCGAAAGCAGTCTCCTCTCCCTGCTTTGCCTATTGTAGTACAGCTCATGGAAATGGGATTTCCGAGGAAAAACATTGAATTTGCATTGAAGTCTCTTACTGGGAGTGCTTCGGGGTTACCAGGTATTACATTTTCAAGACAACCCATTTTATTTACATGCTTAAATATATTGTGCCTTTCCATTATATATAGAATTAAGTTTAATTGACAGTATAATAATAGCAGCTTTTCTTAATTCTTGTTAATATAATAAAACATGAACTGTACATGAACTAATAATATATATGTGCTCATTTTTTTTTTTTTTAAGGTGTTGAAGCCTTGGTTGGTTGGTTGCTGGATCATCCTGATGTCCAAATTACTGATCTCTCAGATGCTGATACAGTCTCTGATGAATATTCTGACGATGAAATAGTGGAAGATGTGGAAGAGATTGAAGCATCTTATCCTGTGGTTAGTATGTGAGGAGGCAATGTGGTATAGTGAAAGACTCCTTTATTTGGAGTTAGTGGACATGGATTTGAAACCCAGCCTTTCTGCTTACTATTGGCAAAATTGTGGGCAAGCCTTTTTTCAGCCTTATTTTGCTTATTTGTAAAATATATTAGAAGAGATGATCAACCTCTCAGAAATTTTGCAGTTCAGGATCTCTGATTCCAAAATCTTTCTTAAAAGTTGAATAAGTAATTAATTTAAAATGTGATTTGGATGACTTAAACTTGCAAAACACAAGTAATAGAATTTAATGCAAAACAGAAGTTGTTTTGTGTTAACTAATTATTTTGTTCATGTTAGACTTTTCTTCCCAATTAGACTCATCCTTGAGAAGAGTGAAAAAGTCTTTGGTTTTAGTTTTGTCGTAGAATTTATTAAGGTGATGGGTCTATAGTAGTAAATAAATATTTTGATTGTTATTTTTCTTATCTAAGTGGGAGTGGCTTTAGTACTGTCTAATGAGAAATAAAAGGCCTTGGGCACATAGATATTATTTTCTGGCATTTGGTATTCAATATGTTGAAATGAATATTGTACTAATTTTCTTTTTTGGATGGCTTAATCTTAATTATTTTGAGAGTGATTCAGGAGTTTTGAATATTTGCAATTTCCTAAATTTGTTTCTGGAAATGATATTGACAATGTCAAAGTATAAATGTGATTTTATTTAGGCTTAAATACCTTTAATTTTTTTTTTTTTTTAAATTTTGTGTTTTAGTCTAGTTGTGCTGTTGTAACGGAGAGTCACACTTATAAAAAACGAGCCGATTTCTTAAGTAATGATGACTATGCAGTATATGTTAGAGAAAACATTCAGGTGAGTAGTATTTTTAGGCACCAGATTATTAGATAATGGCTTGTGTGAATCATTCAGTTCATATAGCTGTGATTGGATATGCTCTCTTGGTTTTAATTTAGGTAGGAATGATGGTTAGGTGCTGCAGAACATATGAAGAAGTTTGTGAAGGAGATATAGGTAAAGTGATTAAATTGGACAGAGATGGATTACACGACCTCAATGTGCAGTGTGATTGGCAACAAAAGGGGAGTACCTATTGGGTTAGGTATATCCATGTTGAACTTATAGGTAAGGGCAGTTTTCAGTAAATTCTCTTGATGTATTTTAATATGAAGAAAAATATTTTTAGAAACAAATATAAAGTATGTTTGTTTGGTTGAAATTCTTAGGTTTCCCACCACAGAGTTCTCCTTCCCATATCAAGATTGGTGATAAAGTTAGGGTGAAAACATCAGTAACCACACCAAAATACAAATGGGGATCAGTTACTCATAGAAGTGTGGGAGTTGTGAAAGGTAATGTATATCTATTTGAACAATATACAAAATAATTAATTTTTTATCAATTCATACCGTGTTTTATGTCTAGAAAAATCCATCCCAAAGTGCTAAGTATTAAAATACTTTACAAGTTTTTTTATGTGTTATAAAATCTGGATGCTGTTTTGGTAATTAGAAATTTATATTATAACTGGATTAGTCAATTGGTTGTACAAATGTTCCATTTCATTCTTTAGCGATAGCAGTAATTACCCATAGACTAATGATTTGAGATTTTAAACTTTTAGTAATGTGAAATTATTAAAGAAGATCAGAGACATTTTAAAATATTAATATTTTTCCCTTTTAAATTTTGAGTTCCATAAGGGTTTTGTTCTCAAAATAGAATACTAAATTACTTACCTTTTTTTCATTTAAAATGTATTTTTTTCTTTCAGAAGTTCTTAAAAGTATCATATGTTTTGTTGCTTTTAGGAATGAGATCATTTTAAATATTCTAAGACTAAAGGTGACAGTGCACATGTTTTGTTTTTAGTTAATATTTTTGTATAGTAAATTATTTTTGTTGTTGGTGATGGTGGGGTTATTTCTTAGGTATTAATGATGGACAGTCACTTTTAAGTATATATGTATAATAAAAATATTTTATAAACAAAGTTATAGTTTTTTTCATCTTTTTGGTATCTGATAAATATTTCATTTCCCCCACCAAGAAATTTCTGTATGTTTTAGCTTTTAGTGCCAATGGAAAAGATGTTATTGTGGATTTTCCTCAGCAGTCTCATTGGACAGGATTATTGTCAGAAATGGAATTGGTGCCTAGTATTCATCCTGGAGTTACGTATGTTTTGATTTTCTTACATTCTGAAGAACATTACATTGTAGAACATTAGTTGAGCTTTTATAAAAGTAGAATTTTTTTTGTGTGACTTAAACTGTGTTGTTATTTTGGTATAAACAAACAACTTCATAGAATGCATAAAATTAAAGATTGCAAAGGAAACCAAAGGTCCCAAGTTGTTGGGTGTCCTGAAATCTTTCTCTTGATGGTCCATGGATTATAGTTCAAGAGCCCACTTTTTTATAGCAAATTGAGAAAGCTTTTTTATATATTCATTTGTCATCTTTTAAATTATTAAATTTGTCATATATTTTCAAATTATTAGGTGTGATGGCTGCCAAATGTTTCCTATCAATGGGCCTCGTTTCAAATGCAGAAGTTGTGATGATTTTGACTTTTGTGAGACCTGTTTTAAAACCAAGAAGCATAATACTAGACATAGTTTTGGCAGAATAAATGAACCAGGTATGTCAACTGAGAGAATCTGTATGATTTTCTAACCAGCTAGTATGTCAATAAATACCTCAACTAGTATTTATTGACTATTTGAAAAATGCAGTATTATTGAGGAAATAAGATTTAGCTTTTATCAAATTACCTCATGTTTGTTCTCAGAAATTTAAATTAAAAAAATTAATGTTAGAAAAATAAAGATACCAAACTGCGGTGTAGATTAAAAAATCAAGAAAAAAATTATGGTGAAGATTAAATACACTATCAAATACACTTAATATGCATTCAGATTAATTTTTTCACTTGAATATCAATAATGTAAATAGTCAATGTTTCATCTTTAAAATTGCTCTTTTGTTCTAAGATTCAGCAATGTGAAAGGGAATTGGGAGATACTGCACTTATATGTACTTTTATTTATATATTTAATTATATATAGCAGTCAAAATAGGTTGAATCGTGTAGGATCCTAGAAAGAATGTGAGGCAGGGAATGAGAAAAAACCTGGGTCTAATCTCCAATCTCCAGTTTCCCTGTAGTAATTGTATGTCATTGGGCAAGTAACTGAATTTTTCTACTATGAGAGTATATGACTAGATAGTGAAGAGAACCTTTGGAATTTTTAACATTTTTTCAAGAGTGAATTATTACCTGTAATTTATAGGTACTTGAGTATTTACAGTTCTATTATTTTAACAAAATAGCTTTGCAACTTTTTTTTTTTTTTTTTTTTTTTTTTTTTTTTTGAGAAAGCACACATTATTTCTGTACTTGCCATCTTGAACTTATCCTTTTTGGCTTGGAACCATGTGGTTTATATAGCTGTAGTCATTGCAAAAACCTGAGAGAAATTAGTTGGCATCCATAATATAACTTTGATATCAAAATGTGACAGGAATAGGGATGCTATTGCTTTTTAATTGCAGAATATGGGAACATTAAATTTATCAAAATAAGACATCTTATAAAATTTTTCTAAGGTTCAGTGATTCACAAGATAATACTATTTATGTACATGACTATTCATTTTATGTTGAGCAGGTCAGTCTCTTGTATTTTGTGGGCGTTCTGGGAAACAGCTAAAACGTTGCCACAGTAGTCAGCCTGGAATGCTCTTGGATAATTGGTCAAGAATTGTTAAGAATTTAAATGTGTCCTCATCAGTAAATCAGGCTTCTCGCTTGATTGATGGCAGTGAACCATGTTGGCAGTCATCTGGATCACAAGGCAAGGTAAATAGAAATAGATTGTACATTACAATTCTGCTTTTTCAGTTAATTTAAGTTTTTGAAATAGATTTGGAGGGAGAGAATGTCTGGAAAAAATCTATTAGAATAGCGTATAATAGTATTCTTTTTAGAATAAATATGCTTATTTAATATATTGGAAAAAATATTCCTGGCATTGACCATTTTTCTACCAAGACACAGCTATTACACTGTGCATAAATTCAAATATGTGTGCGTGTGTGTGTATGTAATTTTCACCAGTGAAGAAAATATATCAAGAAAAAACATTTCTTAAGTACCTATTTACTGTGTGCCAGTACTGCTACTATAGCAGGCACTTGGGATGCAGCTATTAAAAAAAAAAAGGAAACCATTATTTCTGTTATGGATCTTGCATTCTTTGTAGACAACATATGTGTGTGTGTGTGTGTGTGTGTGTGTGTGTGTGTGTGTGTGTGTGTGTGTGTGTGTGTGTTGCCAACAGTTTTTCCACTCTCAAGATACTTTTGTTGGTCCTTGGCCAGGATCAGAAGTTCATTAGGGACCCCAATCATTTTACTTTACTCCCAGCTTGACTCTGAACTTCTGTACTTCCTGGACAAAAGCCTTATCTTTTCCCTCTGCCTTGGGACTCCCCCTCCCCCCTTTTATTAGAAGGTAAGTTTCTTGAGGGTCAGTACTATTTTCCTGCCATATAGTAAGAATTTAAGAAATTATATATTTACCTGCAATAGAAAAAATCATTTGTTTAACTTTGAAATGGTTTTCTTTGTATTTGAATATTAATTATGTCCAGTTTATAGACTGATTGTAAGACTGTAAGATAGAGCTTATTTTCAGATTAGTGTATAGAAATAGCCTAGCCTGTCATGTTAAACCTGATTAAATATTTTAGAATTGATTTTTTTTTTTAAGTCTAGACCATTTATTAACTAACAATAATTTTTTTTAAAGCATTGGATTCGACTGGAGATTTTCCCAGATGTTCTTGTTCATAGACTGAAAATGATAGTAGATCCTGCTGACAGTAGCTACATGCCTTCACTAGTTGTAGTTTCAGGTAATTGAATCAAATCACTGGGAAAAGAAACTTTCTCTTTAAGATTATTAAATCTGTTTCTCTGATTCCTTGATTTTATTTTTTAGGTGGGAATTCCCTAAATAATTTAATTGAACTAAAGACAATCAATATTAACCCAGCTGATACCACGGTGCCTCTTCTAAGTGACTGCACAGAGGTAGGTGCCAAGGAGTGTTAACCAAGGAGTTAGTATTTCATAATTTAACAGTTCAAATTGTTTAATGCTTTCAGTTTCCCACCAGTGTCTAGTCTCTTTTGTTCCATTTATATATTTTTTCCTTGATGATTCAGGGTTAGGTTGTGCTATTTTATGCACATAAGAAATTACAGTTGTAAATTTTCAGGTAATCTTGAGAAAAAATTCCATAAGAAATTTTTATTTTTAGACTCTTGAGAAAAGTTGTCCTTGTTTTAAAAAAAATACCAAAAAATCTCTTAAAAGGCAGTAAAGAGTGTAGCACCTTGTACATAGCAGCTGCTTAATAGATATTTGTGGACTAAATTGATCCTTTGACTTCCTACCTATGGGAGTCAAATTATTGTTCACCAAATTCAAGTCAATTATGTTGCTGGTACTGTGTGGTTTGAAGTGAAGTAATGGCTTTTATTCTTGTAAACTTGACATACTATATATTATGTTTAGACATTTATTGAAGAGTGTATTTTATACAATTCATGTATATTCTATGAAAAGTTTATAAGATCATTTTGATTAGTACTACAGTTGTTAAACAAAAGAGATGTTTTCCTGTCCCTGAAATAAATGATTTGATGAACATAAGTGATTAAAAACATTGGGAGAGTTCTGTGATAGGTCTTTTGCTTTATATCTGCCATATTTAACACTAGTGATGACTCTTTCCCTGATACTCTTTGGATTTTTGCAACTTTATTTTGGTGGCATTCTTCTTTCACGATTTACCAACTCTTGCTAGGTCATATCTTACAATTACACCTTCTCAATATCCTTTAGTAGTCTAAACAACTAAATGTTGTTCACATAACCCTAAATGTAGCTCTCAAGATTCTGTTTTAGACCCTCTTCTGTTCCCTGTATACATTCTTGATAATTTCATCAGGTCCAGTGAATTTAATAATCATTTTTATGATAATTAAATTAATCAATCATCCAATTTTTCTATGTCTGTCTTTTTGTTTGTCTTGTCCTTTTTTTTCCCTCTGAGCTTCAATATCACCAATTTTCTAATATTTCAAGTTTATGTCCCAAAGAAAAATCCTAAACTCTACAGACTGAAACTGGATTCATTATCTCTGCCTCCTTTTTCTTCCCCACAGCTCACCCTTCCTTCAAACTTCCCTATTTCTGTTAAAGGCATGATCATTGTTTCACTCCACTTATAGTCTCTCAACATAATAGTTATTTAAATTTGACATTGTCCTCTGCTCATAAATCTCTTCACTCCATGTCTTATAGATGCTCACTTATTGCCAAACTTCAGGCTTGAATTATTCTCATCATCTGCTTTTTGTAGTCTTACTCACAAGCTGCTGAATTGAGATTGAAGGAAAACTCTCATGACTGAATATATTACAATTCTGTGTTAACCAACCATAACCTCACTGCAGCAAGGATGTCCTTCTATTATTCCCTAATTTATTTCCTTTCTCACTCCTTATGGAACCTGTTCTAGACCTTTTTTGTCCTTCTCAAGCCTCACACAGCCCTCTTATTCTCTCTCAGTGGAAGCTCTTACCTCTTATTTTACTAAGAAAATTGAGGCCATAAGACACAAGTACTCTTTTCTCCCATTCTCTGATAAAATCCCTTAACATTTTTCTCTTTGCTCAAGTCAGCTCATCTTTATATGCACTAATGTCCCCTCTTATCTTCTCCAATATATTGCATCCTCAACCATTCCCATCATCCATTTTCAACTGCTTCCTTTTCTTTTGCTTTGAATCATGTCCAAGTCTCCTCCATTCTTCACCAGCCCCTTTAATCCCCTTAAACTATTGTATTATATCATTCATCCCTTTCTTAGCCAAATTCCACTCCATTCTCTGTCTCTATCTTTCCTCTTCTCACCATTTTATCTTTTACTGGTCTGGCTTTTGATCTTATCATTCAACTTAAACTGTCTTCTCCAAAGTTTTCAGTGATTTGGCAAATCTATTGATTTTTTTTCCCCATGGACTTCATCCTTTTGGATCTGCATTTGAAACTACTGACCACCATTTGGTTTGCTGCATTTGGTACTGCTTATCTTCCTGCATATTCTCTCCACTTTGTTTTTTTATTACTTTACTACTACTTGGTTCTCCTTATATTAGTTTGATTGTCCCTTCTTTTGCTATTTTGTCATCTGTATAACATCCCTTATATATGGAGGTTCTTAAGATTGAGCCTTAGTCCATTTTCTCTCTTTCCTTTATACTCTCTCAGTAAACTCATCAATTTTCATAAGCTTAACTATCTTTTCTATGCAGATGACTCACAGAAGGCCTAATTTTTCTGCTGAGTTTTCCAATTACTAATAGAACATTTCTAAGTAGATGTCCTATGTACCTCTCATTTTGTCCAAAACTGAGCTCATTATCTTCCTCTCCATCATCATCCATCTATTCTCCCAGGTGCATAACCTCAGCATTATCCTAGGCCTTTCACTCAGCCTTACCTAAATATCCAATAAGTTGCCAAATGTTACTTTTACAGCATGTTATATTTGATCTCTATACTCATATAGCTACCACCTAAATTCGGATCTCATTAACCTTTATTTAGATTATTGCCATAACCTTTCAGTTAGACTCCTTGGCTAAATTCTTTCACTGTTCTAGTCTATCTTACATCCTGCTGTCAAAATAACTTTCCTTATCTACAGGTCTGAACAAGTTTGAGTAATTTCTTATTGCTGCTAGGATAAAATAGAAACTTTGTTTAGCTTCTAAATCCTTATAGAACCTGGCCCCAATGTATCTCAACAACTTTATGAATCTTACACTCTGAAATTAGCCAAACTAGCCCTCTGTGTTCCTTAAGTATATCATCTTCCATCTCCTTACATTTGCACTGGCTGTTCTCTTTGGGCAGTGAGTATTAATTGAATGAATAATGAATACATTGATTCCTACTTTATAAGAGACCCTTACTAAAAGAAGGATATTTTCATTTAACTTCATGCCTTATCCTAGGAAAAAATATTATTTTAGCTTTCTAGACATACCTTAAATTTCTTTTTTTCTCTCTACTCATTTATTTAGAATATATCATGTAAATCTCTGAAAAAATACTATGGCTAATCAAAAAAAATTATTTAGTATCACAGGTATATTGAGGTTGCCATAAAGCAATGCAGAAGCTCAGGAATAGATTGTAAAATTCATGGTCTTATTATACTGGGACGAATTCGGGCAGAAGATGAAGATTTGGCTGCTGTTCCTTTCTTAGCGTCAGATAATGAAGAAGAAGATGATGAAAAAGCTAACACTGGGAGGTAATATATTTAAATAAATTTGTCATTGGTATTATAATCCAGATTTCAGAAGAATTTTTAGATTTTTTTTTCAGGGTCTATCTAGCATCTGGAGCAATTCTTCATAAATATGCAATACAAGTGTGTCTCTCAGATATATATATATATACACACACACACACACACACACACACACACACCAATTTTATTAAGCAATGTTTTATTCAGTTTATTGCATACTTATGCTTAAGTATGCTTTTGGGAACATCTTTAGGCATTCAGATGAATGAATGAATGAATAAAAACTCTTAATGGCAAAAGTGATGTTACAATTATATAATATTGCTCTTTCCTTTAAGAGTCCACGAATTGTTTGGCCATACTTTCCTATAGAACTGTCTATAGTATTGAACTTGAAAAGAAGCTAATTAAATAATACTAGTTTGATTTTCCTCTTCAGTAATAGGAAGTAGAATACTCTTGAGTAATGGTGACATTAAAGGTGTGGTCATCTTGTATATAGCTGGAGATTTACATGATGTTATCCATTAGTATATGGATGGAAATTGAGGAAAGGCAGTCAATGACTTGTTAAATGTGGAATAGTGGAGAATGACATGGAGGCCAGTGGACAGTACCCACCATTATTTGAATAGGGTAGAAAATAGGATAAATTTCAAAGGAGGTGGTTTGCTGAGCATTTGCAGAAAAGATTCCCTGAAAATGGTGGTGAGGAAGAAGAAATATGCCACATCCATCTATAAAAGCAATATGTGAAGAGTACAACTGAAAGTATAGTTGACTGGAGAACGCCTAGTTCAGGGATGGCTGGGATATAAAGGAAGAGTGAATGTGTGTATATGTGTGAAAGATAAAGACACAGAGAGAGACAGAGACAGAGACAGAAAAAGAGAGAGACAGAAGAAAAGAGAGGGAGAAAATTTTCATAGAGGAGAGAGCATGCTAATTGAAGCTTAAAGGAAGAGATTGGTGCAGTTAGAGTGATGAGGTTTGGCTCAGGACAGAAAGTTGTGGGAACCCCTTATGATCGGTACAGGTCCTTCATAAAAGAATTTACAAACCTGAAAAGTTAGACTGCAAAAAGAAGTTTATTGTTGGCACTGAGAAGTCAGCCTTTGCTAGGAAGACTGACTTCCTCAGTGGTAAGGTCCTGGCAGAGAGAGATAAACAAGGGGTGTAGAGAAATCCTGGTGGAGAGATTGTAATGTTCTCTGATTTGAATTTCTTGGAGTCTCTGGAGCAGCCTTCCTTTCAGGTCAGTAATCACCACAAGTGCAGCCAGGTGTTAAAGTCCAAATCCTTTATTATCTCTTTCAAAGTCCTGCCTCCTTTCCTGGGTCCCATCTCTCTCTTTGGTTCCAAGCTCCCACCTGTCTTCTCTGCCCTCTGAATCTCTCAGAATGAATCTGGCTGAGGCTCCTAGTTTATATGCTCTACACTGAGTATAAACCAATCATTATATCACTGGGAAACCATTGTTTGTTGTAATCTTACTGAATCATGCTAAACTAAATAACCATTGTCTCATCAGTTCTGCTTAGTGCCTTGTAAGAATCTTTTGTTTCAAGTTCAGAGTTCTGGCCAATAACAAGAGATAAAGAGGGGTTAATGCTGAAAAGAGAATATCTTCTCAGCAGGCAGGAGGTCCTCACAGGCAGTTATGCAAAGAGAGAGAGGTTCCTTGGCATAGCATGTTCCTATTTTGGCCCTTTGCAAGGAATTGAGCAAGCAGATGCCCACTTTATCTTGCCTGGTAGCTGGGGGCTGAGGGCAGCTCTAGGGAAATCAGCCTGAGAGCTTCAAATTGAATAGAAATTTTCCAATTGAATGAGTAGTCCTAGACTAATCTTCAACTCAATAGAGGGAGTAATCAGGAGTCAGTATTCTCAATGAGGGATAACAAAATGAAACTACTTTTCTTGATTCCCAGAGGCAAGGGCTCAAGGAGAATCTTTCTCCTTCAAGGAGTTTCTCAAGTATTCCACCTCATGGCTCCCCACCAAAGTCAGAGAAACACTTTCAGGGTTCCCCCTCATCAAGAGGACATGATTCAGATCTTATCTTTGATACCTTTTATATCTGTATGATCCTGGGTAAATCACTTAAATTTTATGATCCTCAGTATCCTCTTACATAAAAGAAGATATTTCATAGCTGGACTATCAAGGAAGACTCAGTATGAAATCTGTGATTTCCCTTACTCCTTAAGTTATTCATTTGTTAAGTCTTGTGTCTGCTTATACAGTGATTTTGACATCTGCCTTCTTTCTATGCATATGGCCATTGCTCTAGTTCAATTAGTACCTCTTATTTGAACTATTGCAGTAGCTTCTAATTTCTTTTTCTGTTTCTAGTGTCCTTTTTTTAGTTTATTCTCCATACAACTTCTAAGATTCAGGGCAATTCTCTGATCAAAAGTATTCATAGATTCTAGAATAAAATTCAGGTTTCTTGGCTGACATAACTTACAAATCCTTACATAACCTGGTTCTAACCTATCTCTCCAGGCTTATTTTGCCTTACCTCCTCTACATGCTCAACTGTACACCAGGCAAACTGGCCAATCTAATGTTCCCTGAATTCAGAACCCCCTCTCCTACATTCCAGCTTTCTTTGAGGCTCAACTTATGTGCCATCTATTTTGTGAAGCTTTTCCTAATACACCTCCTTTCACTCCCCATTGTCATTTTCTCTCTCCCCCTTGTATGGACTGATTTGTATATTGTAAACATTGTACAAAGTATTTAATATAACATATGCATATAGTCAAGAGAGGTGCTTTTTCACTTTTGTGCCTTCAGTACCTATTCCTTAGTCTTTGTTACATGTTTATTGAGTTGAATTTCATTTTATATTGTGTTGGAGATAAGGGAAGAATAAATAGCTCACTTACCTCACTTGAACCTCAAAGCACCAGACATATAATCAAAATGAAAATTCTAATCCCCCTAGAAGGTTAACCTTCTACTAGTGGGAAAAAAATCCTGGATGGGGGTGGGTAGAGTAGGTGAAGCAGAGAGGGAATTGGACTGGATGATCTCAGAGCCAAAATTTTGCCATGTTTACTTGAGGGATTGGTGCAGGAAAGCAGGTTTTTTTGTTATTAAAGATAACTATGTTATTTACCTCTTTCCTTCTTTCCTTTCTTTGTTTTTCCCTCCCTATTCCCCATCTTTTCTCTCTCTTATCTTTCCTAGTCTTATTAGGAAGAAGGCTTCTGGATTGGAATCAGCAGCCACAATAAGGACTAAAGTTTTTGTCTGGGGGCTGAATGATAAGGATCAATTAGGCGGATTAAAGGGTTCTAAGGTATTTGCTAGTGTGATTTTACAAGCTAAAATTAACAAAGACTATTTTTTTGTGAAGCCATTATCTAGGGTTCTAAAAATCTATGACTATGCCTTGGCTCAAAGAAAATTTCTTTGTTCATGAGAGAATTTGATCACTTTAATAGTGACTTGTCTGTTCCTTTACCATTCCTGTTATGCACAGAACATTTTCCTAGTTGAATTAGCATTTACTGGCATATATTGAATTAATTTTTAGAAGTATGGCTCAAATATGAATATTAACCTTGTGTTCTTAGAAGTACCAAATTTTAGCTATGGGGATGAGTCTTGCTCCTTAAGTGGAGATTAACTTTGTCATCAACCAAAATCTCATAGGTATTTTGAGCATTTTTATTGTGAAATTTTTTGTATTCTGAGGAAAAGTAAGATACTGAATCATTTAGGACATTGACATTTCTATGGGTAGATTTGCTAGAATATATTAAGTTTGAATTTCTTCTGGCCCAGAAATAAATTAACACTAGAAGAAATACACTAGTTGTGACTACAGTCTAAATAGTGATATAAATTTAATATGGATTCTGTGTAAAGTCTGCTAAATGTTACTATCATTAATACTTTCTAATATATTGAATTAATTTTTAGAAGTATGGCTCAAATATGAATATTAACCTTGCGTTCTTAGAAGTACCAAATTTTAGCTATGGTGATGAGTCTTGCTCCTTAAGTGGAGATTAACTTTGTCATCAACCAAAATCTCATAGGTATTTTGAGCATTTTTATTGTGAATTTTTTTGTATTCTGAGGAAAAGTAAGATACTGAATCATTTAGGACATTGACATTTCTATGGGTAGATTTGCTAGAATATATTAAGTTTGAATTTCTTCTGGCCCAGAAATAAATTAACACTAGAAGAAATACACTAGTTGTGACTACAGTCTAAATAGTGATATAAATTTAATATGGATTCTGTGTAAAGTCTGCTAAATGTTACTATCATTAATACTTTCTAATTGAATGAATTTCTACAAACATAGACACTGAAATTTAATTTAAAAATTTATTATTTTTGGGAAAATATTCTGTTTAAATCAGTTTTAAAAAATCTGTAATAGAAATTTTGAGCATTTTTTTAGATTTTAGATATTTATATTTAGATATTTAGATAAAAACTGTTAAGAGAAAATTGCTCAGATGAATAATTGGAAAGAAATACTTTTCTAAAACTTTTACATTCAAATTTAAGTATGATTTTTGATACATAACTAACAGTAATATCTACATCTTCTTTTGTCTCCTGTACATATAGATAAAAGTTCCTTCATTCTCTGAAACCCTTTCTGCTTTGAATGTAGTTCAAGTGGCAGGTGGATCTAAAAGTTTGTTTGCAGGTATAGTGATCCTAATATTTATTGTATTTTTTTTCTCCTTTCTGTTTAAAATTTATAAGTCTGAAGAAGACTGAAAAATATTTGCTGACATTAATTTGGTTATTGTACTTTATCTTCATGTGATTTCCTTTTGTTCATTTGTTTTTAGTGACTGTGGAGGGTAAAGTGTATGCTTGTGGAGAAGCTACTAATGGACGGCTGGGTTTAGGTATTTCTAGTGGAACTGTGCCCATTCCCCGGCAGATTACAGCTCTCAGCAATTATGTGGTAAAGAAAGTTGCTGTTCACTCAGGTAAATTTTTAAATATTCCTCCTTTTGATCCGTGAATTTATTATGGATGATATTTTTCAGCTGTTTTCTCACACTTTTTTAGAAAAATTTTGGCATTGATTTTGGCTTCTTTGAATACAAAGTTGGATTAATATTTAATTAACTTGATCATAAATGTTTGACTAATATTATTTTAGGAAAAATTACCAATTTAACACCAGCAGAATTAAGCAGTTATCACTTCAAATTTTTTAGCTAGGTGGCGCAGTGGATAGAGCATTAGCCCTGAAGTTAAGAGGACCTGAGTTCAAATTTGGCCTCAGACACTTAACACTTCCTAGCTGTGTGACCCTGGGCAAGTCACTTAACTCCAGTTGCCTCAGCCAAACAAGAACAACAACAACCAAAAAAAAACTAAAATATTTATACATGAGACATTTAAAGAGGCATCCTACGTCTTCTTGTTTTCTTTACTGAAATAGTCTCTTGTTTAAAATAACATTGTTTCCAATTTTAAATTGGTAGCGTAACAAAATTTATTTGTGAGTACTTAGTATTTAGTTAGAACAGCAAACTAGATTTTTTTTTGGGGGGGGTAATTATTGATTCTCATGTCTATTAAAGAAGAGCAGGTAATACACATACATATTTTTTGAATCTTTGAATCTTCTAGGTGGCCGGCATGCTATGGCTTTAACTGTTGATGGAAAGATATTTTCATGGGGTGAAGGTGATGATGGAAAACTAGGACACTTCAGCAGAATGTAAGCATATTATATTTAGCCTTTCTTGCTAATGAGGAAAAATATCTACATTGATAGTTTCTGCTTATTAGAAATTTTAAAACAGAGTCCATTGGTAAGAAACAGCCTTTTAAGTTTTTATAATTGCTTTAAAATATTATTGACAGTTTTACCATGTTTATAGAATAAATTTTCAGTCAACATGTATTCATAACTCTGTGTGTATGTATGTATTTGTGTACTCTTCAGTCTATAGCTCTGTATAGATGAATCAACACCATTAATATTTTTATTGTTTCTTTAGGAATTAGAAATTGATTATGTAAACTGTCATTTTAGGAACTGTGATAAACCAAGACTGATAGAGGCATTGAAAACCAAACGTATTCGTGATATAGCCTGTGGTAGTTCTCACAGTGCTGCCATCACATCAAGTGGTGAATTGTATACATGGGGCCTTGGAGAATATGGCCGGTTGGGACATGGGGATAATACCACACAGCTGAAACCCAAAATGGTGACTATATAAGATTTATTATTACTCACTTTTACAGAAAAAATAGAGAACTTTAAAGGAAGAACTATTTGACAGGAATTAGTTTATATTCTAAGTTTTTTAAAAAACTTTTTTAACTTGACTTATTTTTTTTCTCCCTTCCTCTCAATCCTCCAATAGGTGAAAGTTCTTCTTGGTCATCGAGTTATTCAAGTTGCTTGTGGAAGTAGAGATGCCCAGACTCTGGCTTTGACAGATGAAGGTGAGAATATATTTTATCCAAAATTTAAATGGGTTGTGTTGGAATACATGGGAGAGCTGTTGGAATATACAGGAGCCACCTGACAGTAGCTGTTGGAGATCCAACTCAGAATGGATCTCCTCTTGTGAGAGGATGATAAAAGGAGACTGAGAGGCAGTTGCTGTTCTCTTACCTCTCTGACTGAGAGGCCATTGCGTTGTCTGACCTTTCTCCTCTTCCCTCTGCCTCCACTTTATCTCATTCCCAGTCTGCCTGTGTCAGCAAAGGCTGCCTTGCAATTCCTTCAGATGCTTTGATCCACAGCTATGGAGGCTGTCAGAGAATTGACTTGTCCCATAATAGGTTGAAAATGTAATTTTAAGTCTTAAGGATTGGCTGGACCTCTTATTTCACAGATGTTGAGTACTCCCACGTGAGGAAACTCATTCAAATAATGCGGGTCAGCATCTTTCTATAACTTAACCTTAGAGAGTATCCCAGAACACTGAGACATTAAGTGACTTGTTATTAAAACATCCAGTACATGTCCTTCAGAACTTACTGGCATTGAAGCTGATTCTCTCTTCATCACCCCAGGTTTCTCTTTAAAGTCTGTGTTTCTTTTTTCTCTTCTCCCTACCTCTCCTCCCCATACAGGTTTGGTCTTTTCCTGGGGAGATGGTGACTTTGGGAAACTGGGCCGCGGAGGAAGTGAAGGATGTAACATTCCTCAGAACATTGAGAGACTTAATGGACAAGGAGTTTGCCAGATTGAGTGTGGGGCTCAATTTTCCTTAGCACTTACAAAGTCAGGAGTAGTATGGACTTGGTATGTAAATTTTTTTGCTCCATTGAAAAAACATATTGGAAATGTTAGGGTTTGGGGTTTTTTGGTATGTGAAAATGAACTCAATACCTTTTTTTGGGGGGGGGGGTCAAATCTTTCTTCACCTTACTTAATTGAGGCCCTTTGACTAAAGCATGTTAAGATCTTGTGAATAGAAATCTTCTCTAGTGAAGATATTGTGGTAATAACATCATAGAAAAACTGCCAGAAGTTTCTGTTATTGTTTTATTTATTTTGCAGTTAAAATGAAAATTATTTCCAGCTATAATAGAAGAAACCATTTAAGAATTGTGCTAAAAGTAGTTTTTATATCTGTTTATAAATTTCTGGAAAAAAGTGCCTATTTTTTCCCTAAGTAATGAAACCGAAAAGTAGCTTGCTTCAGTAGTCATCAAAAATACTTAAAATTTTTTTTTTATTTGACATCACAATAAACATGGAAGATTAGAGGCTAGATTTTGGTAAGCATTAAGAGGCATTTGAGGAAGAGATTTTAATACCATTTGATCCACTTTATTTAAAAATACAGATAAAAATTTATATTTAATTATTTGCATAAATTCATATTATATATCTTCCTGTAGGACAAATCAAATTTATTTGTTGGTGTTCTAAATTATATAGCAGTCTTTTAAAAAATACCTTAAGTGTACTTAGATTGGTTGTACTTTTTAAGGTACTACGTGTCCTGGTAGTGAAACTCTAGGAAAGTCATTTAACTTTTCTTTATCTCAATTTCATTATCTATAAAATGAGTTTATACCAATATTAGAAATGTATTAATATTTAACATCTACATGGCAGAATAAGTGGAATATGGTATTATAAAGTTAGCATAGTTTTAATTAATTATGTTTAAATTAGCTGTTATTATATACTATGATTTTGTGAATAAAGTATAATGATTATTAGATAGGTAATGACATTTATTGCATTTCTTATTTCACTCAAATTGCTCCTTTTCATTGTATGAAAATGACTTTGAGCCTGGTAATGATGATAGTCTTTATAAATATGGCACATAAACACCATTTCATTGAATATTTATATATAAAAAATGTAGAGAAGTTCATTATCACAGTGTGACAAAATTTTTAGTCTTAGCTGGTCATGAATATCTATAAACTGAAATGTTGTTGGTAGGTATGTCAAGAGAGGAAATACTTATGGTAAGGAAATAATGGATTATTTGAGTCTTTGAAAAGTGTTATTGTTCCTTTTTAGGGGTAAAGGGGATTACTTTAGGCTTGGTCATGGCACTGATGTTCATGTGAGAAAACCACAAGTAGTAGAAGGACTACGAGGAAAGAAGATAGTTCATGTGGCAGTAGGTGCTCTTCACTGCTTAGCTGTCACTGATACAGGTCAAGTAAGTATGTACATCTTGCTCCTAAAATAAATAGAATATCAAGGCAATGAAAATTATACTACTATTTGGTGTTTCCATTAACTGTGTAAATCAGAGGAGGCAGATTCATGACCTACAAAAACTCCTAACTTCAGATCAACCAAATTCAAGTATAATTGGCAGATATTTCATAAAATAAATAAGAATACAGTTAGTATGTGATCACAGTGATGCCTTTTTATTTTAGTTTTATTTTTGTTTGACACTATTGCTATAAACCAAAGGCATCAAACGTGGTTGATGTACACTTCATGTGGTGGGTAGAGATTCTTATGTAGAATTAATGGCCTGCTTTTCAGTTTGAGAATATGAAGATTAAAAAAAAAAGATTATCCATAGCCATATCCTTAAAGAGATTTTAGAAACTGAGAGTATGATTTGTACTAATTTGTATATTGCTAGTTATTTTTAGGATTGTTAGGATAACTCAAGCTATTAAGCTGTGAAATGTAAAAATGTTGTAGACACTAACTACTAAATTTTTTAAAGATAAGTCTTGTTAGGAATATGTGGAAATCAGATAATTAAACAACTAAGAAGAAAATAAAATCTATACATATCCTTATTAATATTTATTAAAAAATTGCTCATGAGTAGCATGACTTCTAGGATATCCTACCATGTAATACCAACTTTATTTTTTCTTTATTAAAATGGCAAATGAAATATAAAACTAGGATTTCCAGGTTCTCAGTTAATAGCATAAATTTCATCAACATCTAGGCTTATAGATCTGGTGATCCATCTTGTCAAAAGAAAGCATAGCATTAACTAATCTTCCTGACATAGTGATTTTTAAACTAAAGGATTATTTAGAATTTAA
The DNA here is from genome assembly GCF_048593235.1 of Sminthopsis crassicaudata. Classification (NCBI taxonomy): domain Eukaryota; kingdom Metazoa; phylum Chordata; class Mammalia; order Dasyuromorphia; family Dasyuridae; genus Sminthopsis; species Sminthopsis crassicaudata. Next base: position 243,339,981 of record NC_133619.1, read on the forward strand.
TTCTAAGTCCATTTTAAAAAATCATTCAAAATTTGAATCTCCCTATAAAGAAACCCCCAAAAGTCCTAACTTTTAATTAATGAATAAAGCAATATTGTGATATATTTTTATTTAATTTGAGGTGTTAAATAAATATTTTCAACATAAATAGATCTATGTAAAATAGTTCTTGTTTTTGGAAATAATTGGTTTTTCTTTTACAGGTGTATGCTTGGGGTGACAATGATCATGGACAGCAAGGCAATGGGACCACTACTGTCAACAGAAAGCCTACTCTTGTACAAGGCTTAGAAGGACAAAAAATCACTCGGGTAGCTTGTGGCTCATCTCATAGTGTGGCGTGGACAACAGTGGATGTAGCAACCCCATCTGTTCATGAACCTGTCCTCTTCCAAACTGCTAGGGACCCTTTAGGCGCTTCTTACTTAGGTAACATAGTTAGTTTGACTGTAGACATCAGGATCATCTTACAAGTGTGTTTTAATAGCTACTTACATTTCAGGGAAAATTATCACGTGTACTGAGGGAGTGGATCATGGAAGAAAGAAAATTCACTGTGCTGTGGAAAAGGATTTAAATGTTAGAATGGGAATTTGTGGGAAAAAAAAATAGTCTTCTTTTCTCTCAGTATTAGAAAGATTATAGCAATTCATGCTTTCATGTTTAAAAAAGAATGGAAACCCTCCTTCTTGCTTTTTTTCCTGATTGATTGTCTTCTCATGACTAACAGTGAAATGTTATGCATATTATGCATGATATTATAAATTCAGTTTGGTTAAACAATTTACCAAATAATTAATAAATGCCTAACTCTTCAAACTCTACCTTTAATTAAAAAGCATTGTCTATACAAAAGTTTGCTTATTTGTTAGCTTCTATGAAGTGGTTTTTATATTGTTTCTATTTTCTTGGGAAAGTAAATTTGTAAATTTTTCTAACATAACCTTTTAGTTAGGAATATTAATTATTTTGGATCACATTTACAGTACTCATAATTTATGACTAAACATTTTGTTAGCGTGTAGAAATTTTAGTTTGATAAGGGGAAGATGTTTTTGGGAGTGATAGTCTTTGTTTATGTATTTAGATGAACAAAATAAGTGCTTATTAAGTCCAGGTATCCCACTTTAATATTGCTGAGTGTACGTAGCAAAATAGAATACTTAGAAACTAGAACTAGAAAGACAAAACTGTTTAAAAAGAAATAAAATTATTGTTTTAAAATTAAGCACAACATTTACTTTTCTCTTTCTAAGGTGTTCCTTCTGATGCCGATTCTTCTGCTGCCAGTAACAAAATCAGTGGTGCAAATAGTTCCAAGCCTAATCGTCCTTCCCTTGCTAAGATTCTCTTGTCTTTGGATGGAAACCTTGCCAAACAGCAAGCATTATCTCATATACTTACAGCATTGCAAATTATGTATGCAAGGTAGGCTTGTCAACTTATTTACATAAACAAACATACAAGCATTGGGACTGGACATGTATGCCTTTTCTTCATTGTTCAAATAGATTTAAAAACCCTAAGTTAGGACTGTTAAATAGTATTATTTACAATGGTTCCTTTTGAGCATGAGTGAAAAATAATTTTTTCTTCCAAGAGCCATTTGGATATTTATAATATTGTTTGTGGGCCATACAAAATTAGCAATTTACAGAACTCAAGCAGTGGGAGGCAATTGTAACTAGCTTTCAGCTCATCACTACCTGTGGTTGCCTTATCAAATGATTTTGTAGGGTTTACATGGCCTGCAGGCTGGATTTTCCCTATCCCTATGGGAATGGCACAGTACTAGTGTTTTTGGTAACTAATAGTAGGCCCTTTTCCACTTAACTGAGATATTTATCAAAGACAGAAGATCATGAGCCAAGAATATTTTCTTGTAGTTCTGTTATATTGATATATAGAAGAAATATATTTTGTTGATGAAGAATACCTAACATGATATTTTTTTCTCCTATAAGCTGACTGTATTATTTTTTGATATTTGTTTCAATCTTTTTATATTATACCAGAATTAAAGCTTAGGCAACATTATGTCACCTACTTCCATGCGGTATACAGGTTGAACATTTTTGGTCTCCTTTTCAATCCAGGTCTGATTTAGTTGCTGGCATTGTCCAAAGCAGAACTCTCCTGGATGTTTCCTGGACTGATATTGGGGAGAAAATTACAAACTTGCTATTTTCTTGTGATTCATAAATTTTTTTTCATTGTGGTAAAGCATAAATATGTTTCATTTTAATCAAATAATAAAATATTTCTATTGTAAACACCTTATTTTTCTGAAAACCATCAGATTGAAATACAAGTTTTAGATAATAAGAGAGTATGTTATACTTGTGATTCTTTTATCTTTTCTATTGTCAAAAAAATGGCAAAATGCATTAAATGTTCATCTGAATTTTCTTTTAGAGATGCAGTGGTTGGAGCATTAATGCCTGCTAGTATGATTGCACCAATAGAATGCTCATCTTCTTCATCACCTGCACCCCCCTCAGATGTGTCTTCAGCAGGAAGTCCTATGAATGGTGAAGAGTCTGTGTTGGCTGTGGATGTAGAAGATAGACTAAGCCCAAATCCATGGCAAGACAAGAGAGGGGAGGTAATAAAATGAATAATAATAATAATCAACTGTATAATTGGTGGTATCTTGCTATCCGATTAATACTTTTATTTGTTAACACCTACCCTGGAGTGGAAGGAAATAGATCATTTAAAATTTATCACCTTAATATTTCCTGAGTACAATTTTAATTTCTACATTTTTGCTATTTAAAAATAGCCTTTTGTCTCTATAGTGAAATAATAATAGTAAGAAGAATAATGACAATAATGATAGTTATGAACACTTATAAAGTATATATTTCATGCCAGGCACTTAAGTACTTTAAAATTATTACCATATTTGATCCTCACAATAATTCTGCAAGGTGGTAGTTCTTGATGAGGTCTAGATTTAGGGTTGTCAAGGAACCAAATGATGAGACTAGATTCAGGTAACCAAAATGAGATTAGGGTTCCTGGTGGTCAGGGAGTTAAATGATGAGGTCTAGTGGCAGGTTCGGGGTTCAGGGAACCAAATGGAGAGGTTTAGCTCCCCTATACCCCCTTGGGATTCGGTGCATGGGTAGGGAGTTATGGGAACCTCCCCTTCTGATGGTACAGAGGTTCTTTGCAAAGGAATTTACAAACCTGAAAAACCTAGATTGGTAAAAGAGGTTTATTATAGGTATTGGGAAGTCAGCCTTTGCTATGCATGAATAGAAAGGCTGAATCTCTTAGTGGCAAAGTCCCAACAGGGAAGTAAAGTTTCTACTAGAGAAATCCCGACAGAGAGAGTCTCATTGTTAGAGAAATAGGTGAGGATAAAGAGAGAGTAGCACTAGAGTGGACAGAGACTTGCTGTGCCAGGAAGAAAGAGAGTTTCCTTGGCATTTTAGTTCCTCTGCAAAGAGAGGATTTAAGATTGGTTCTTTTATAATAGAAGCTTTGGCTATAAGCCAAAGGGAGCTAGTGGGGGGCTGGTGGGTAGAGTTCCAAGTTGTCTCTTTTTATCTACAAGTTGGATTTCTGCTTGAGCTGGAATTGAATAGAAAATCTTCTATTGAATAGGGTGTTTCTCCAATTCAATAGGATTGGTATCTCCAGTTCTGAACTCAATTAGCCCCACCCAGACAACAGAATGAAGCTGCTTGTCCTCTAATATATTTGAACTTAGGTCTTTCTGACTCCAGACCCAGTAATCTTATCTACTATAAATCACCTAGCTGCATATAAAGCATAAAAATATTTTTAAAAGCTTAAAATATTTTGATGGAAATTGACTTGAATTCCTTATCTTAAGGCCTTTGGCTGTGGTGATTGCTGGTAGTGGATTAAAATTAGGGAAAAAAGAGTGGGGGAGTCAGCGGAGTGTGTTATTATAGCTTCTAATTTTAATTTTTTTTAAAACATACAGTTGCTCCTGGGTCTCATTGTTGTCTTTCTTATTCTTTTTCTGTTTTTTTTTTTTTTTTTTTTTTTTTTTTTTTAAACTAGGTAGTTTCTTCAGAAGATGCTGTGACTCCATCAGCAGTGACTCCCTCGGCCTCCTCTGCCTCTTCTCGACCATTTATTCCAGTAACTGATGATCCTGGAGCTGCCAGTATCATTGCAGAAACCATGACTAAAACCAAAGAAGTAATTATTATTAGTTTTGTTGAAAACTTTGATTTGTTATATCAGTAGTTATATTCTCACCTAAAACATACCTAAATCCATTTTTAAATGTAAAGATAATTACTCTTTGTAAATTAAAATCTTAGTTTATCATCAACCTCAGGAATCTCTTAGGCCAAAGGATTAATTCAAGAATAAAGCACAAAATAAAGTAGACATTATTTTCCTGTCTTGAAGAGGGGGAAAGAATTTCCTTTTCTAAAAGGGAATAAAATTGTTGATTCTAAAGTTCCTAGGTTCTAAGCTCATTTAATTTTATATCAGATTATTGTTATTCTTGTTGAAGTCATGTTAACTGTTTTTTTAAACAACTCCACACTAATCTTGTCTTTTTATGATTGTGTTTTCCTTTAATTGAATATTCTTTTGATTGTAAAGCAAAAGAAAGAGTTCTGAATTTCTAATTTTAGAATTAGAGAATTAATGTAGAATTAATTCTAATGTTAAGAATTTCTAATTTTTAAAATTCTTAAAATATTGTTAAAATAATTGAAAATTAAAATTTATGCTTACTAAATTAAATATTTCAACTTTTACAGTTATACATGATTCTAAACTTAACTATTTTTGCTGAATAACATTTGATGACTTCACATGCAATAAAGTATGATTAGATACACATTTTTTTTTCATCTTGAAGAAAAAAGGCAAGCATCATTATAAATTTTTTTTCTTTTACCTTCCAATGAAATTTGATTTAGAACAATTTGTTGACTTATAGACTTAAAAAATAGTATTTATCTTGTACAACTGTAGTACTATTTCTTAAATTTGAGCCATTTTTTTTGAGTGGCTCAGATTTAAGAGCAAGGACTATGGTTGCTCATAAGAACTTTTGGAAGGACTCATTGGAGGAGTCTAGAAAGGATACTGAGAATATTTGGATTATTGTTGCTAAGTAGGCCAAATCAATTGACATTTAAAGCATGTTATATAGGGGAGAACCCTGAGTTTTGGCTTTATATGATGCACATTCTTTGGGATAAAATTCTTTTGTTGTAGATAAATTAACTTCCATAAATGAATGGTAAAATGATAGCACAAATCTGCTATCAGATAATATGTTTACACTAAATACTAGAAAAATTAGTAGTACTTTTTTGAATGTTTATTTAAATAATGAATTTTATATTTGCTCATCGTGCTAGACTTAAAAATATTACAGCAAAGGAATCTTGCGGTATGTTTTTCATATTGAACATTAGAATTTTAAAAATTATGCTTATGGTTCTTGTTGTTTATTAGTTATTCATTTCCTTATTTAATATTTTGGAAATATTTTATAAGGAAAAATCAGTGGTACTCAACTAACATGATATTTTGTTTGTCCCACAATTTTTGTTTTGTTTTGTTATTTTCAATAGCTACTTCTTCCTTTTCAGGTGATATGCCTAAGAATTGCCATTGTTTTTAATGACATTTTAGGAACAAAGATAGAAACAGGATAATTTTTTATTCCTGAAAATGCATAGGTAGCTAGGTGGTATAATAGATAAGAGTGGCAGGTCTGAAGTTGGAAATCTTCCTAAGTTCATTCTGGCCTCAGATACTTTCTAGTTTTATATCCATGGGCATGTCACTTAAATCTGTTTGCTTCAGTTTCCTCGTGTTTAAAATGAGTTGGAGAAGGAAATGGCAAGTGCTACAGTATTTTTGTAAGAAAACTCCAAAAAGGAACCATGAAGAGTTGGACATTATTGTTATACTGTTAACCGACCAACAAAAACAACCTTAACACTGGCATAATATCCCTTCTCTGTTTAGTTTCACCCAGTTGCAGCAAGGATTTCTAAGAAGTAGAAAGAAAGGGCTAGGTATACCACTGCAATTTATAATTCAATACTATTTAATCATATTACTAATCTGACTCATTTTTCTTAATGTTTCGAAGATTGATCTGGTAAAAGTGTCTGTATTTGGTTATACTTTGAAAAGATTCAATCAGTAATGATGGACAGAACCAGCTACTTCCAGAAAAGGAACACTGGGAAATGAATGTAAACTCTTATTTTTACCTTCTGAATCCAATTCTTCCTGTGCAACAAAAAAATCGGTTCTACATACATATATTGTATCTAGAATATACTGTAATATATTTAACATATATAAGACTGCTTGCCATCTGGGGGAGGGGGTTGGGGGAGGAAGGGAAAAAATCTGAATAGAAGTAAGTGCAAGGGAGAATGTTGTAAAAAATTACCCATGCATATGTACTGTCAAAAAAATGTTATAATTATAAAATTAAAATTAAAATAAAAAAAAAAAAGAAAAGATTCAATCAGAATCATTTAGAAAGTATAAGCTTATAATTGGGTAGCTGTTTAGGAGCCTGTTATCTATAAATAAATCATATTTATTGAATTTTTTTTAGGTGTTTCATTCATTTCATTCATGTCTCATTTAATACTCTATAGTTTATAGAGTAAAATTCATATTGATCCTTAAGTATCTTTTATTATTAAAAATGAAAGCATTCACTGTTAAAAAGTAGAATTATATAATTTATGTTCATTATCTTTATTCTTTAATTTCTCAGGATGTTGAAAGCCAGAATAAAGTATCAGGTCCAGAACCTCAATATTTGGATGAATTTACTAGTCTCTTAGTGCCAGATGATACCCGTGTCATGGTTGACTTGCTCAAGCTATCTGTTTCTAATCGAGCTGGTGAAAAGGGAAAAGATGTTCTTTCAGCTGTGCTTTCTGGTATGGGCACTGCTTATCCACAGGTGAGTTAAAGTGTGTACTAGAAATTTCTCTCTCTTTCTTTCCCCCTTTCTCTTTTTTCCATTTAATTTTTTATTATTGTACCGCTTAATTTCTCATCCTTACCCTCACCTCTTCACCCATCCCCAACCTGAAACTTCCCAGATTCTTATTGATGTAAATAAACTGTCATGAGAATATCACTTAAATTCACTTATGTCACTTAACCCAGTAAACTCTAAGACTACAAATTATAGATGAGTTGCTATTTTGTATTGATAGATAGAATGCTCCAACAGAGCATTTTACTCAGCTGATGAAATCAAAGATCCAGATTGCCCTTCCTCTTCATAGAAACAAACAAAAAAATGTCATTTGGCAATTGTATATATCAATAGCATTCAGAATTGATATTTAGAAATATCGATTTCTAAATTTAGAAAATTTAGAGGAAAATAAATTATTTTTAGGACTCAGAAAAGAAACTTCTTGGCAGTCAATGGAAGGTTCTGACCATATCTTTTGGAAACCAGATAATTAATGGAATAATTAGTCTTTTCATCCTAGTACTTATAATTTTGTTTCATTGGGAATTAAGTTGGTGAGGCAATTCTCACATAATTTTTAGTGACAAAGTGGGTGTTCTTTCTTGTTAAAAACCTACTTTTTACTTATTTATTTTATCCATGTGTGTATACTGCTCTATTTTTCCCCTTATGCATCTCTTTTTAAAAAATATTTTATTTTTCCCCAAACATGCAAATAGTTTTCAACATTAACCTTTGCAAAACCTTTTATTCCAAATTTGTCTCTCGCCTGTATTCATAGATAGCAAGCAAATTGATATAGGTTAAACATAGGCAGTTGTTCTAAACATATTTCCATATTTGTCATGCAGTACAAGAAAAGTCAGATAAAAAGAGAAAAAACCATGAGAAAAAACCTCAGCAGCTTTTTTCTTAAAAAATCCATTATCCTATTATGAAACACTAGCAAAATTATCTTTTATAATCTTTTGGGAGACACAGAATTATGATTTCCATGGAAACCACTCTTTTCTCCTTTTTAAATACAGTGATATAGTACTTTGTTAATAAGTAATTATGAGAAAAGTAGCAGGGGCTAACACTTCAATGTCAGGGTGACCTGGGTTCAGGTCCTATCTCAAGCACATACTGGCTTTGCAACCCTGAGTTAATAACTTAACCTAATCTCCTCAAACAGTTTTTAAAGATTATAACTTGGCTTTTCTTCTCTAGCGTTGTCACATTCAAGTACCACTGCTGGTACTCTCAGTGTGTCAGTATGCCTGTGCCTTAACCATATCAGTTTTGTCAGACATCATTAGCTTAGACAACTATAAGCTTGATGAGCTCCAGGCCTTTTTCAGGCTCTGTCAACAAGACCTGGGCCTGTGCAGATCAAGCTCACTTCCTCAGAGACTAGGTGGAAAGTACAGATGGTAAAATTATGTACCATGTTCCACATAAGATTCAATCAGAAGAAAGAATCAGGGAGAAAAAAACAACAACAAAAAAGAAACCAGAGGAACCCCTCAAAGCCAGAGGAATCATAAAATAAGGAAAGTAACAATAATTGAGTGAGAACCATATTCTGATTTTTCTCAGGAAAAGGGAAATGAACCTATAGAGATAATAGATGAGATGATGGAACTCATTAATGAAAGGAGGTGGCATTCGTTAATGCTCTAAATAGTGGTGAATTTCAGAGAGCTATTGAATCATGGAGACCATATAACTGAATCCTTATTTTGGCTATTTTATATTCCAAGAAATCAGCTGTCTTTCTAAAACTTCAAAGACCAAACTCCAAAGAGCAATTGAAATAAAACCCTGATTTATCTTGACCTCTTGGATAAGGTAGTCCATGATTTTTCCTTGTTATGTAAACTGGACTATGATGAAGTCTGTTTTATCTTGAGTTAAGTTCAACCAAGGACTCAGAAGAACATTGGCAAACATACTAAAGAAACATTGAGTAAAAAAAAAAAAAAAAAAAAAAAAAAGACAAGGCAAAGAAATTTTAAAGGGGCAGCTGCATGGCACAGTAGGTAAAGCACTGGCCCCAGACTCAGGAAGGACCCGAGTTCAAATCCAACCTCAGACTTAATACTCATTAGCTGTGTGACTTTGGATAAGGCATTTCACCCCAAGTGCTTTGAAAAAAATAAAAAGAGAACTCCTTACTGTCAGTTAGTGAATATGCTATATAAGTTTCATTTTGAAACAAGGAGAACCAGAAATATATTGTACATAGTAATAGCAAGATTGTGCAATGAATAACTATGAAAGACTTGGTTCTTAGTGATCCAGTGATCCAAAGGAATGCCAGTAAACTTTGGATAGAAAATATCATCTGCACTTAGAAAAAGGAACTAGGGAGATTGAATATAAATCAACAAAAGCCATTTTTACTTTTTTTTTTTTCCCTCTTGTGGTTTTTCCCTTTTGTTCTTATTTTTCATTCCCAAAAAGATTAATTAAAAAAAATTGTTTAAAAAAAGTTAATGAACATGTATAACCAGAAAAAAATAAAAATTAAAAAAAAATCTCAAGAGGCACCTCAGACATTCCAAAGGGAGAAAGAGACCCAATGAAATGTCTGAGTCAAATTTGGAGGTTTTCCTGGAGGTGTGACTGGGAATTTTCTAGGAGGCATGCCTGGTATATAGAAGGGCCACTTTGGGTATGGTAGGCCTGGCAGAAATGCCAGAATCTAGAAGTTTTTATAGCCATAAAAGATGTAGAAGTTAAGGTGACATTCCAAGATGTGGCTCCTAATTCAGTAAACATGTCAGAGTATCAAAGCAACTTAAATTTTATGAATCTCATAATTAGATTTTCATTCAAATCTGCAAGTCAGCATATATTCCCTTTTATGTAATAAAGCCTTTACTGAAAGAAAAACAACCATGATCTCTTGATGGACCTTACAACAATATATATACTTAGAAGGTTGTGTGGTTTGAAGATAACCTCCTCTTCTAGTATGACAGAAGTAATTTTTATAGTGTTTGATTGGCTTATTAGTCTAGTAAGATGTTTTCCTACTCAGAATGACCATACTTTAACTAGAAGCATAAAAGCATTACTTACAGGTGAAGGGGAAAGTAGTACCTGAATTTTTTTTTAACTAATCATTTCGACTTTTCCCTAGGCCTTTTATTAGATTTCAAAGTGTGAAAGATGTATCCAATAAATTGGAAAAATTAGTCCAGTCAAGGAAAGGTGAATGTTTTTCATCATTTAATGATGTAAAATTGAAATGTTTTATGTCTGTTGGGGTGGTTTTATTTTTTTCCTTAAATACTAATGAATTAAAAAAAAAACAAAAAAAAAACAACTTATTTTGATGGTAAAACCAAATGTGAGACTGATGTTCCCAATTGGGATGCAGCTGTTTTACCAAAATCATGAGTATGCATTAGGAAATTGGAGATATTGTAGATAGAAACAAAACGCTCAAATACTACAGTGACATAGAGGGTATGTTTATTTTGCAAATAATAACTTGTGAAGTTGGATTACCACCATATAATCTTATGTCCACTGTTATATTTTATGTTTCTGTGTAGAGAAAGGAAGATTTCTTTTTTCATTGATGAGTACTGATTTTCTTTCCTGAACAATAGATACCTGATTTGTGTTTTTAACTATTTTCCCAGTCTATTTCCCCCCCCCCCATTTTATTGGGCTAAAATATAGATTTTTCAGTCATTATTTCTGAGTATCATTCCAATGGTTTAATGTAAATGTAACCCCTACATTTTATATATAGGCTAATGCCTTTAAGCTTCACATTTGATAAAAAGATTTCATTTTAATTCAATGGGAACTTGGGAATTTTAGCATTGCTTATTTTTCTATACTAAAAGATGGGAAGAAGAACTTTCTGATCTCTTACTTCAGAAAATAACTTTTGAAACTACATTTGAATTATTCTTCCCATTTTGGGAAAGGAGAGCATGAAGTTTGCATTAATGGACAAATAAGATAAAAATTTGGTTTGTAAATAGATTATGTTAGTGATTCCTGTTTTGTGTGGCAGGATTGTTTTACTGCTTTCTGTTAGGGCAGTTTAGTACCAAAACTACTTAGTACTAAATATTGAAATACCTCTTGTGTTTTATTCAAGGACTAGAGTAATTGTAACAGCAAAATGAATAACTCTCATAGGACATACCTGAAATGAAAAGCCCATGGTGAATTATACTTACTTGTCATTCAAGTAACTTTGTAGGATCACATTGTTTTAAGTGAGATATAGCTTTATCCAGGAATTAAATATGCTTTTAAAAGCTCTTTATTGATATGAGTTTCCTATTGTGTTTCTTAATAATACTCAATGGACATTAAATGTCGACTATATACCAGGCATTGTTTTAAGTACTGAGAATACAAAGAAGGGTCAAAGATAATCCCTGTGCTTAAGTAAGTACCTGTGTGCATTTAGGATAAATAGCAAATAACAAAATTGCAAGGGATTGAGAATGATTTCTTATATAAAATGGGATTTGAGTTTAGACTTAAAGTAAGCCAGGGAAGTAAGGGGTGAAGATAAGGAAGAACATTCTAGTCAAAGAAAGGTAGGATAGAGTAAGGTCTTGGCTTTGAAGATCTTTGAATGCTCAATAAGGGATTATTAATCATCACTTGGAGGTGATGAAGAGCCACTGGAATTTATTGAGTAGGGAAGTGACATGTTCAGACTTGCACTTTAGGAAGATTAATTTGATAATAAAGTAGAGGATGGACTGCAGTAGGAAGCAGACCATCCTAGAAGTCTATTGTATTAGTCTAGATATGAGGAGGTGAGGCCCCTCAGCATAGTGGTAGTAATATCAGAAAAGAGAGAGGGGCATATTGAAAATCTGTTACAGTCAAAAGGCATTGGCAACATAATGAATTTGGGAGTGGGTGGGTGACAGTGACTGAGTCTAGAATGACACATAAACGTCTGAATGACTGGAAGAATGATAGTATCCTCAACAGAGGATTAATAGAAAAGTTTAGGAGGAAAGATAATGAGTTCAGTTTTGGACATGTGGAATTTAAGATGTCTGTGGGATATCTAGTTTGATATCGGGAGATTTGAAGAGGGAGAGAAAATTTGGTAGAACCATTATGGATTTGGGAGAGTCACTGTGGTGAATGGATTAGTGAATTAATTAGGCTCTTATGATTTACACTTAAAACCTTCAGAGTGCCTGACAAAATGAATACTCAGAATCAGTTTTCCTTACTTTACTAAATTTTACTTTCTACAGTGCAAAATGATTGTCAAATTTTATATGGCCCAAGCATTTTGTTCCTTTGAAAGTATGCTCAGAATTATGATAATTGGGATTAGTATTGATGAGAATTAGATAAAGAGTATCTAAATGAAATTAGATTTAATAAAGGTCTAGTGGCAGGTTTGGGGCACAGGAAGTTAAATAGAGCTCCCCTGCAACCCCTTTGGATTCGCACAAGGATACAGAGTTAAATGAGGTTTAGTAGCAGTGCAAGAGTCCCCTGTAAAGAAATTTACAGAGCCGAAAACCTAGATTGACAAAAGAGCTTTATTATGGGGTTTGGAAGTAAGGTTAAAGTCTAGTTAGTAAAGTTGAGGGTAGAGATAAGAGGGCACCAGAGCTACAGGTCCGGTGGGAGAAACCCTTGACATGACCAGCGTAAGGATGCCATGTTTGGGACCTCTGCAAAGAGTGGACTCCAGTTTTCATCTTTTATAAATACAGGGGGGCTTTTGGTAATCTGAAGGGGCTTCTGAGTGGAGTCCCAGGTTGGCCTCTGGCCTGAGTTTCAGCCAGGGTTAGAATTTGAATAGAATTCAATGGGTTTTTAGATAAGGAGGAAAGCTGTTTGTGCTTGGGGTGGGGGTTGGGAAACCTGAGCAGATCATTAGAATGGGGGCTGGGACAGCCCAAGTTAGCTCAGATCCCATGGGGATGGGAGAGCCCGGATATCTCCTATTGGAATTCATTGGGGTTGAGAATTAGAAAGGAATCTTAACCCACATCAGTATCACAAATACAAAGTTCATTTAGGAGCTCTTCATACTAGAAACTAGAAACTTTCTATTTTTCTTGTACCAACAACTCTATAAGAAATGAGAAAAAAAAAGTTTAAGGTTTTTTTTTTTTTGGCTTTAAAAAGTATATGGTTTGTTCTGGACAATTTGGAAACATTCCCAAAGAGCTATAAAATTATGCATACATTTTGACTTAGCAATGCTAGGCATGTATATCAAAAGAGATTTTTTTTTAAAAAGCAAAAATATTTATAGTGTCTCTTTGCTCAATGCAAAGAATTAGGAATTGAGGGGAGCTGATCAGTTATGGAATGACTGAATAACTTGTGGATTGTGATTAAGAGGGAATCTAATGTTCTCTAAGAAATGATGATTAAAATGCTCTCACAAAAACCTGGAAAGACCGCCATGAGCTCATGCAAAGTTAAATATACCAAAACAACAACGTTGTGTGATGGTCAGTTGTGAATGATTTTGTTATTTTCAACAATATGATGCTCCACAACTACTCTGAAAGACTTAGGATGAAAAATGCCATCCATATCTAGAGAGAAAGAACCGATTGTGATTGAATACAGATTTAAGCATACTTTAAAAAAAAAAAAAAAAAAAACTTTATTTTTTTTTAGGTTTTTTTTTTTTTTTTGGTAGGGGGAAGATCTACATTTCTTTTGCAACATGACTTTTATGGAAACATTTTTCATACTCTCACATGTGCCTTCTCTTCTTGATGGGATATGGGCATGGGGAGGAAGGAAGGGCTCTAGAAAATCTGGTACTCAAAAGTTTTAAAAACAAATGTTAAAAAATTTGTTTTATGTGTAACAGGGAAAAATAAAATATTAAATAAAAATGTGATTTTCATATATTTCTGTGAATGGATGAATAGTATGGTATTCATCCTGGGAGAAAAGAAACCCTCAAAATTTCAGAACAGCTGCTGGATCTGCATTGTAAAGGGAGTTTTCTTCCTCTACTCCCTATACTGATGAAATCACACATCTAGAAAAGAAGTACTTATCATATTAACCTAATAGAATTTCACTAGAACTCTTCCATTAATCACTTGAGGCATGAGTTAACATAATTTAAAAGGATCTTTAATGATAAACATGGGGATTCTAGGACTTTTGAAGGATTGATAACTTGAACTGTGATTAATAGATTCCCAGTTCATCCAAGACTGCTTTGTGTTCATTTTACTTGAGATATAAAAATTATTAGACAATCTTCATCAATTATAGTTCAAATTGTAGTGCTCTGCCAACATGTAATTGTAAGCATCTATCTATATTTACTTTTATTTTCCATACAGAAATATTTTACACACCTGGTTGAAAAATACAAGTTCCCCTTTATGTGCCATGATACCAGGTGCTTCATTTACACCTCTTTATCTATACTTGTTAAGGCTCCTCAGGACATTGGTACTCTAGTCTTTATGGACTGCTTTTCACACAGGATGCAAATTCCATTTTAAAAAAATTGCTTTATGCTTTTTCCATTCAAATGTCTAGCCTATTTTTTTTCCTTTTTCCTCCTATTCTTGCAGAACAGTTTCAGAATTAAATTGTTGAGAATATAGTAACTTCTATCTTGCCTTAATTTAAGGAAGTAAAACATTACAGTTTTATTTAGTCTATCTTATCCTTGCTTTGACATTAAAAGAGGTGTTGATTTAGAAAGTTTTTTTGATTGGGTGAGGTGAGGGTTCATGGCAGTAGTGGTAAGAAGTCCCCTGTTTAACTTTTTTTTTTTTTAAGCCAGATATTATTATAGTTCACATTTTTTTGGTTTTGTTTTTCTTACTCTTTTCAGGTAGCTGATATGTTGTTGGAGCTCTGTGTTACAGAGTTAGAAGATGTTGCCACAGACTCTCAGAGTGGTCGACTCTCTTCCCAACCTGTTGTAGTAGAAAGTAGTCATCCGTATACTGATGATACCTCTACCAGTGGTACTGTCAAAATACCAGGTACGCAATTCGAACCATAAAAGTCTGAGCAGTTAGCACCTTGAATTATATAAATGACTGCCCAACAATTACATTTTTAAAAAGGAAGGGAGCAGGATTTCTGTAGAATCCTTATTTGAATTAGCAAATAAAATGCTATTATATTGAAATTAAAAGGCTTAAAGAAAATTTTGGAATGTTAGAGCTACAAAGAACTACTAAGATCACCTAATCTAAGTTTTTTTCATTTATGAATGAAAAAAAAATCTTAAGACTTTGAAGAGGCATCCTTAGTATGATTTATTAGTATGACTAATTGGATTTTTTTTGTTACTCTGAAAAGAGGACCATTATGTAGAACACATAAATTATGCTTTATAATTCTCAGTTTTAAAATATGGTTCAAATGGCTAATTATTTTACAGGCAATTGTAATGTAAAGGGTGGAAGAATTTAGGAAAATTATAAAGGAAGAAACAGGGCAACACTGCCTAATATAGGAGAAAATAAGGCTAATTTTTTCTAGAAACTGAAGAATAACCCCTTGCAGTTTTTAGATAAAATGAAATTATCTGTTTAATTTTTCATCACTAATTTAGATATACATATATTAACCTGAAACCATCCTCAAGATTATTCTGATCTACAGGATTTATTGATGGTTTCTTAGTAGTGCTCAGATGTTGTCAATTATTTTTCTGAGCCTATTTTACAAAGTATAAGATACTACCAAACTTTAACTGCTTAGATAATTGCTGGGTTATGCATTAATTATGCTTTTTCCTCCTCTCTGTTTTATATTCTGTAATTTAAATGTCTCATTAGCACAGAAGGCTAGCCGAATTTGCTCTTAAGGTACTTACTTTATGCAAAGAAGGAAGCTTATTTGTTTGCTTTCTGTTCCGGAAAATTTAATGCCACAAAATAAATTGGTAACATTTGGTCAAAGAGATTTGTTTCTTTCTCAGAAGGAATTCAGCACCAATTATTACAATAGCCTTTTACTTTCCAAGTTTTATTTGAAATTTGAGGCCACTTCTGTCAGTGATGCCCTAAGAAGTAAAGAAATAATGCCATCTAGTGGTAGAATGATATTCAATGTTTTGCTGTACTTATCTTTTTTATTGTGGGTCAGATGAGTTCTCTTGGTTGTTGTTTTATATCACCTTTGTTTATTAAGCTCTTGTAAGCTCAATTATAAAAATGTTATCAATAACTTGATTGTTTATATTGGGTTTGAGGTATAGAATTAGCCTTCTGTTATATTTTATCTAATTTTCCCTCTAATTATTACATAAACTTGTTCATCTTAGGGAAGAAAAAGGTTCACACTTTTAAAATTTGCACACAATATTTGTTAAACACAAAATATTTAGCATTTTTTGATGGGTTTTGTTATATAATGACAAAATTGCATGAAAATGAAGCCAGAAAGAAATAGGATGATCCAAAGCTTCCTAAATTGTCATTTTCTATAGCTCTCATTTATTGCATTTTGAGATACTGATTCCATTTCCTGATTAATTAGTCTTCCTTTTTGTTTGATTTTACTATTTCCCCTAGTATACTTTTGAAGCTCATTAAGGGCAGAAATCATCATAATTTTTCATCTTTGTAATATTCTTTAAAAGCTTTATATTTTGGGGGGCATGGTTGTCCACATTTATAAATTTAACAATATAGGGAATTTCTGCTGTAGAAACTTTTTCCATTAAAGCAGGAAAGAGGCTCTTAATTGTTTTGTTATGATATAGTTATGCTCTATTATATATGCATGAAGCTTCTGCGTTTGGTTGCTTTAAAATTTTTTTTCATTATACATAATAGGAATAAATAGTAATGTATGAAATTTATAGTTCTGTGTCTTTTGTTCTTTAGGTGCTGAAGGACTCAGAGTAGAGTTTGATCGACAATGTTCTACAGAACGGCGTCATGACCCTCTCACAATCATGGATGGTGTCAATAGGATAGTTTCAGTTCGATCAGGTGATCAAGAAAATATTAAATTAAATTATAGTAGCTTTTATTTTGTAAAATAGGATTATCATTTAATTCAAAAGTATTATTGGAAAATACCCAAGTTGAATAATTAAGCTGTTTTCTAGCTTTTAAAAATAATTAAATTAGATAACTATTTTATGCATCAAATACTCATTGAAATTGAAGCAGGTTTTAAAATAACTTAATATTATTATTGATAAATGAAGCAACCATATAATTATTATTATAAATAATGTTTTCAGTGAACTTAATATCCTTCAGATAGCCATCTAAAATACTCAACAAATAAAAGGGGATGAAAGGAAAATTTAACGAGTTTTGTTGAATGAGGATTCTTTTTAGAGAACTTTTGTTTTTAGCTCAAATATTAATAAAACAATAATATTTAAATCCCACAAAAATTTTAGAATGTCTAAAATATTCTAAAAGTAAGATATCTTTCTTCTTATAATGGATGTATTAATAAAGAAAGCAAGTTGTTGATTGTGAAATCAGGTTTAATTTTATTTCAGATTTTTTCCCCTTTTTTCACCAAATTTGTTTTTTAAGTATTAAGTATCTCTTCCACTGCCTTTCAGGATTGAAAAATGGATAAAAAGAAGGAAAGAGAAAACCTTCATTAAAACATAATGCATAATGGATTATGCAGTCCAGGAAAACATTCATACATTGTCCATGTTTAAAAATGTCATTCTGAATTTTAAATTAGCATGTTTCATCTTTAGTCCTCTGCACTGTTTTATCATTGTATCAAAAGAGTTTTAAAGTTTTTTAAATAAATAGATCCCTTATAAATTGTTTTTTAAATTTTAATCAGTGAAGAATTTTAAAATAGTGCTTATGATAATTGTAAAAAGTGATTCTCCAAGGTATAATACTTATGTTTGATTTTCACTTGTAGCTGTGGAGTTTTTGGTTTCTTTGTCTAGTCTTTTTGAATTCTGCATTAAATGTAGACTTCTGAAGTTACTAATTCATATTGGAAGCATGGTTCTTGTTATATGGACCCACATGCACATTCTTAATCTCTTTTTTTTGGTCTCTCATCTTTCTGGCTCTCTTCCTTGTCTCTGTCTCTTATACTCTTTTTCAAAGTTATTTACTCAAGATGATTATATTAATATAAAATCCTATGGTTTTTTATTTCATTGTTTAAGGTCGAGAATGGTCTGATTGGTCCAGTGAACTTCGAATTCCTGGAGATGAATTAAAGTGGAAGTTCATCAGTGATGGATCAGTGAATGGATGGGGTTGGCGATTCACTGTCTATCCTATTATGCCAGCTGCAGGTAAAACAAAATATATTATTTTCTTAGAAATGGTAGCCTAATTTGAAATATATGAGTTGTCAGTATTTTAAATAGTTAGTTAAAAGTGAATTTTTTTCCATGATGCAAATTAAAGGAAATTTAACCAAGTTAATGTTAGTTAATTAATCATGTATTGTGTAATACAAAGTATTCTAAAGTTTTAGTGTAGTTTTAAGCTTAAAAAAATGGCTTTGAATTTTAGCCTTTATAATTTTAAGAATAATCTGTACTTAAATTTTTAAAAGTTTTATGATATAATAAAGATTATGGCCAATTTAAGATTAAAATTTTAACATAGGCAATGCAGCTTAATTAATTTTTCTGATTTTTGTAGCAGTATGAATTTAAATTTTGGTTTTCATCTTTAAATGTCTAATAAAAGCCATGTGAAACAAGTTGTTATTGGAATTTTTAAGTTGCATTATTATAACTTCTTCAAGCACTAATCAGTTTGTAACCATTAATCTTCTAGGCCCTAAAGATCTTCTTTCAGATCGGTGTATTCTTTCCTGTCCCTCAATGGACTTGGTTACATGCTTGTTGGATTTTAGATTAAATTTAGCTTCCAATAGAAGTATTGTTCCTCGTTTGGCAGCGTCGCTTGCAGCATGTGCTCAATTGAGTGCTCTAGGTATGTGTAAAATTTGCATTAATAAGCATTTTCTTAGTTGAGGATAATGAGTTTTTAAGCCTCAGATATTGACTCTTTTGTTGATTTCAGCTGCTGGTCACAGAATGTGGGCCCTTCAAAGACTGAGGAAACTGCTTACAACTGAATTTGGACAATCAATCAATATAAATAGGATACTTGGAGATAATGATGGAGAAACAAGAACCATGGTAGGAAGATTTCTTTAAAATACTAAAATTTTAATCTGGATTAATCATTAAATGATTTGTGTTAGAAAAAGAAGTGAGAAAATCAAGAATGAGAATAGTAAATATTTGAAGTTTCCAGATATTTTCATACCATTCTATAACCAACTTCAGGCCATATTGTGTCAAAGATTTATGTATCCATTTTGCTTCTCTATTATATAAAGAATTTTTTTCAACCAGACTTGTGATTTCATATGCATAGTATTCTCATTGAAGAACTTTCCTCTACCAGTGTAGATAGTCATTCAGTCACTAAGTATTTAATAATTTAATTCTCACTGTGCCAACTGCTATGCAGTGTGCTAGGAAACCAGGAAGAAGAAATAGCAGTTCTTGCCTTCAAGGAGCTGATAGTGTAGCTAAGCAGGCTTAGAAGGGAAAGCATTAGTGCTAGTGGAGGTCACAAGAATGAACTTGCTGGAAGTGGAACTTGAACTAAATTTTAAAGGGAACTAGGAATTCAACAAATCATTGGTTACATGGGGAATAGCAAAGGTATGATGACTCATTGTCTGTAACCTGCAAATAGGCCCTATGTAGCTTTATTATTGAATATGGGAAAGTTAAATATATGTTAAAAGATTAGAAGAATTGGAAACTTTTAAGATGGAGGAATTTATATTTGACCCTAAGTGTTAATAAGTTGTCATTGAAATTTACTGAGTAGAGTGCTGACATGGCCATACTTAGGAAAAGCACCTGGACAGCTATATTAAGGGGACAAGTTGTAGTACAGAGATTTGAGGCAGGGAGTTCAATAAGGACATTTTTGAAATAGTTCAAATGAGACTTGTTGAAGATGTGTTAGGTTGGTAGCTGTATGAGTGGAGAGAAATAAAGGTATGTGAAAGATATATTTATATGGAGAAAATTGTAGATGATTAGTTATGAGTTAAGTGAGAGAGGATCTGTTGAGGAAGAAACAGGTTGCATTTGCTCTGAAATTTTTGATTTTAACAGTTATCTGGGACACTGAAAAATTAAGTGACTTTCTTATGCTAAAAGATCACTATTTTGTGTCTTAAACTTCTCACAATTCATAACAATTAAATTTTTACTTTTTAAAATTTATTTTATTTTTTTATTTTTATTTTTTTTTCTGAGGCTGGGGTTAAGTGACTTGCCCAGGGTCACACAGCTAGGAAGTGTTGTGTCTGAGACCACATTTGAACTCGGGTCCTCCTGAATTCAAGGCTGGTGCTCTATCCACTGCGCCACCTAGCTGCTGAAGTCATAAGTCTTCAATAAGATGATTTATCTCATACTTTTCTAGTTTTACAGTGACTTGATAGAGACTAGATAGTGGTTGTCCAAGCAGAGCCATATTGGCGCACATTCTTTTATTATGCAGTTCTATTTTTTTTTTTTTTCACTAAACATTTTAGCAATTTAGTACTTATTGGTTTGGTCCATGTTAGACAAAATCAGTTACTGATAGCAATGAAATCTCTTATCATTTAAAAAATCAGAAGAGATTTATAAATCCAAGAAGGACTCCAGATTGCTTCTAATCTACTTCTTTTTTTCTATAATAAGGATTCCAAACAGAAAGTTGTAAGTCCTTTTATCTAAGAATCTCCAAGCAGTTTCTATTTCTTTATCTGATTGTTTTATTGTCCTTTTGACATTTTTTTTAATCTTCCCTGTTCCCATTTGACAATGCTAGCAAGTATTTAATTATTGTTAAAGTATAGGATGAATGAGTGAAAAAGCATTTATTAAGTGCTTACTGAGTGCTAGGCACTATGCTATTTATATTACATCTTGATATATTGATATTTGTGCATCAACTGTTTCAGCAGTTTGAGTTCCAGTATGTCTAATTATTAATTTAACTTTTCTTTTTTTTTCCTCACCAGAGTTTTACAGGTAGTGCTTTAGCAGCTTTGGTAAAAGGTCTTCCAGAAGCTTTGCAAAGGCAGTTTGAATATGAAGATCCAATTGTTAGAGGAGGCAAACAACTGCTCCACAGCCCTTTCTTTAAGGTAGTATTTTTAAAATAAGTGACAAAGAATGAATTGAATGGGATAGACATAAAAAAATAAGTCAAGTGAAATTTAGTGTGCAGCATTTGACATCTTTTCCATGGTGATAAAATTAGATATTTATGTTAGAGATAAAAATTATTCCCCTTCTCCTATCTGCCATTCCTTTTGCTTGTCCAGAAAAAGACAAAAGGATAATGGTGATAGTGAATTGCTTTAAATTTCTATATCCTTAATTATGGATAACTATTTTTTGTTGACTTTTTATGTGATAGAATTCTTCTAGTAGTTCTATGACCAAATGGCTATAAAGTTATGCATAATCTTTGAGTAAGCAATACTACTGCTAGGTCTGTATCAACAAAGAAATTTGTAAAAAAGGAAAAAGGATTTATTTTATTTTTAGCAGCTCTTTTTTGTGGTAGTTAATAATTAGAATTTGAGGGGATGTTCATTAATTGGTGAATGCTATATAATTTTGATAGAATATTATTGTGCTTTAAGAAATGACAAGAAAGATGATTTCAGAAAAATCTTGGACATTGATGCAAAGTGAAGGAAGCAGAACCAGAAGAACATTGTATATAGGTCAGCAATGATTTAGCAATATGCAGCAATTAATGATCCATAACAATCTCAAGAATCATGCTGTCTGTCTTCAGAGAAAGAACTCATTTTGTCTGACTACAGACTGAAGCATACTTCTTCCCCTCCCCTTTCACCTCTTCTTTACAAAATAACTTATATTACTTGAATGTACATGTATAACCTTTATCAGATTGCCCATTGTCTCAGAGAAGGGCAAGGGGGAAAAGAAAGAGATGGAATTTAGAACTCAAAACTATAAAAAAGTGTTAAAAATTGTTTGAACATGTAAATAGGGAAAAAAAATAAAACATATAAAATTTTTAATAATAGCTTTTTTATTTTGAAAATACATGCAAAGATAGTTTTCAAAATTCACCCTTGCAAAACCTTGTTTTCCAAATTTTTCTCCCTCCCTCCTTCCCACCCCTAGACAACAAATAATCCATTATAAGTTAAACATGTGCAATTCTTCTAAATGTATTTCCATATTTATTATGCTGTATAAGAAATATCAGATCAAAAAGGAAAAAAAAAGAATAAAAGAAAAGAAAAGCAAGCAAACAATAGCACCTTACTGTAGCGTGCTGTCGTCTCTAAAAGCTGCCGGATCGCTCTCTGGGAAGAGATCTGCTGTGTCTACTCAAATCTTTAAGACAGATTCTTCTTCCTGTAGTGAACCGTTGTCTCCAGGCAGTTGCTGTTAACTCTTGTCCTTAGAAGTGACTTCCCTTCCTGCAGAGAGCCCTGTCAAGCCTGATGCAATTCAGAGTCTTCTCCTTTGAATCCTGGCTCTGAATCTCCTCCAGCTCTTATCCTTCTCCAGGCCGATCTGCTCTCTGCGCCCAGTGCTGTCTCTTTTTATCCTCCCAGAGAATGGGCGTGGGATAATGCAAGGGCTTTTGGGAAGAACCACCCCAGCCAATGAGCTTGCCCCCTCTATCAAGTCAACCTGAGTTCTCACCTTGTAATTGTCCAGAAAACCTGAATTCTCACCTTGTCACCATCCAGACAACCTGAGTTCTCACTTAGTAATCCTAACATCTCCCCCTTTCTTTTGATTTAGAACATAGGACAGTCATGACCTTGAAACATAAATCCATCAATATGGGAAGTATTACACATAATTACATAAATTACATAAGCACATAGTAACATAGTAACATAATACATGCTAGAAGTATATGACAAATAACATAATCAAATAATCATAAATTGAAAATTTATAAATGTCCATAAGTCCATTGTCCATTAGTCTCATCTTGTGTGAGGAAGTCCAATGATTCCTGCTGGTTTTAAAGTTCTTTAACAGTCTTCTTATTATCCATGCTCTTTCAGTGTAAGATGTTTCTTAGATCTTCTCCTTTATTTTGAGGTCTTTCTCTTTTTCTGTCTCTCTCTGATGGACAAGGCGAATATGACTCGTTGGCACCCATCTGATTCCTTCTCCTGCTGAAGAAATACAAGCAAACCCTCTCCCCCAGGCAGTTAACCTATCTAATTACCTTCTATTTACCACTTTCTAAATCTCTTCTCATCATCTGGCAATTACATTGGAATTGTTTGCACTGGACACAGCCCTGTTGGTTTAAAAGGCCTATATTCTCCCCAAGTGTAATCCATTTTTGCAATCTGATTGCCTTTTGGTTGACTGATTGGGTAATCCCTTTCTGCCATGTGATTGCTTTTCTTCTGGTTGATTAAATCAGAGTCCTGGCCTTCTAAAGGCTCTTTGGGTGTAACATCAGCTGCCATCATGCCCCAAGTCTTTTTTGCCTGGGACCCTGGACCTGGGCCCCTCATCCCATTTCCCTGAATTATTCTACACTCTGATGCCCAATGGAGTCCTCTGTTGCATTTTGGACATGGGGTTTTAGGTCTTCTCTCACCCTGTCTTCTCACTGTATCTCCATATCTACACTGAGCTCTTAGATGTCCAATTTTTCCACATTGAAAACATCACCGAGTTTCTCTAGGAGGCCCTTGCCAGGAGGGACCCTGTCTTTCCACATTCATCATTGTCTGAGTGTAAAAAGCATTTGTTCCCACTGTAGCACAGCGTCTTATGATCTCCTCTAAAGGAGCATCTTTGTCTAATCCCCATATAATTATTTTGCAAATCTCATTGGCATTTTCCTTAGCCAGATGTCTGGTCATTATTTCTGTAGCTGCATTTTCTCCAATAGTTCTTTTGACAGCAGTTTGCAAACGTCCCACAAAATCTGCAAAAGGTTCATTGGGACCTTGCTGTATTTTAGTGAAAGCCTCTCCACGATCTTTCTGTCCAGGAAGGACACCCCAAGCTTTTATTGCAGCCTTAGCAATTTGTTCATATATTGTCATGGTATAATGAATCTGTTCCGAATTCTCTCCATATTGACCTTCACCAGCTAAGTGCTCAAAAGTGAATTGTGTGTTAACTCCTATTTCCAAATTGCATCTGACTTGAATTTTACATAATTCATGAAATTCCGCAAGCCATAATAAATTTTCTCCAGGTTCCAGACATGTCCTTGCTATGGATTTCCAATCATTCGGGGTTAGGACTTCATAAGACAAACCATCTAGTAACATTTTGACATAAGCTGATGTAGCCCCATAAAGGGTACAACCTTTTTTCAAATCCTTAATTTTATTCAAATCTAAAGGTGCATATCTTCTCCTTTTTTTACCTACAGAGTCAGTATTTTCAATCACAGGATATGCATGTATAAAATCACTTATATCCTGTCCTTCTCTCTTAGCTTTAACCAATGCTTTTTCTAATCTTGTCATAGGCTTAGGCTTCTTCACAGGCAATTCTGTTTGTGTTTCTGCCTCTTCCCCTCTTTCTTCCTCCATCTCTGAAGGTGGGGTTGATGTGGGCCTGTCAATAATCTGTTCTCTAGGCAGGGTTGAAGCTTCTTCAAGAGAATCATACCATAATTCCTCATTTAAATCCTCTTGCTCTAGGGAAAGATCTTGATCTTTCCTTTTTTCCTCACACTTCCTCCTCTGTTCATTTTTAGAACTTTTCCTTCTCCTACAACTTGCTTGATAGTTTAAGGCTAATTGAACTATGTTGTAGATATAAAATACTTCTGCAGAAATTGAATGAGGCCCATTTTTTGCTTGAAATTCTTTTCATTTCATATCCCACTAGCTTCCATTTATCTACATCTATCTTTTCTTCCTCTAAGAACCAAGGGGATGTGCGTCTTAATGCAGCCAAGAGTTTAGCAATCTGTACCCAGGTTACAAGTAATCTCTGCTCCTCAATTATGTTGATTATACTCTCTATAGTACCACTCCTGAATGGAGCTGAGGTTGCTTCTGGGGCTGGGGTTGAGTCGGCTGAGGTCCAGGGATTGAATATAGCTAACATCTGCCCCATTTCAGCTATAAGAGATTCCTGGTTTAGCCCTTAACAAGTTAAGTTCCTTATTTATCTATTAGCACGCTCACTTAATCTTTAACAAAGTTTCCTCCTTACTCACGGTTCTGGGTCAGAGAGACTGAGATCTAGATCGGAAGCTTTTCCACTGGAATCAGGACTGTGTCTGTCCCTGTTCGGGCGCCAAATTGCGAAGGTCTGGTCTAGCTCCTCTTGTCAGGATAAGCAAAAGTCCTTGCCCCACGTTGGGCGCCAAATGTAGCGAGCTGTCGTCTCTAGAAGCTGCCGGATCACTCTCTGGGAAGAAATCTGCTGTGTCTTCTACTCAAATCTCTCCGACAGATTCTTCTTCCTGTAGTGAACCATTGTCTCCAGGCAGTTGCTGTTAACTCTTGTCCTTAGAAGTGACTTCCCTTCCTGCAGAGAGCCCCGTCAAGCCTGATGCAATTCAGAGTCTTCTCCTTTGAATCCTGGCTCTGAATCTCCTCCAGCTCTTATCCTTCTCCAGGCCGATCTGCTCTCTGCGCCCAGTGCTGTCTCTTTTTATCCTCCCAGAGAATGGGCGTGGGATAATGCAAGGGCTTTTGGGAAGAACCACCCCAGCCAATGAGCTTGCCCCCTCTATCAAGTCAACCTGAGTTCTCACCTTGTAATTGTCCAGAAAACCTGAATTCTCACCTTGTCACCATCCAGACAACCTGAGTTCTCACTTAGTAATCCTAACACCTTACCCCCCAAAAAAGCTGAAAGTCCAATGTTGTGATCCACATTCAAAGCCCTGGTCTTTCTGGATGCAGATGGCTTTCTCTATCACAAGTCTATTTGAATTATCCTCATTGTTGAAAAAAATCAAGTTAAGAGTTGATTTTCACAGAATCTTGTTGTTGCTGTGTACAGTTCTCTTGATTCTGTTCACTTCACTTAGAGTAAGTCTCCCCAGGTTCTTTCTGAAATCATCCTGTTGGCCATTTCTTATAGAACAATAGTATACCATAACTTATTCAGCCATTCCCCAACTGAGGGGCATCCACTCAATTTCCAGTTCTTTGCCACATAAAAAGGGCTGCCACAAAAACATATAAAACATTATTTTAAAAAATAAATTCAATAAGTAAATAAGTTAGAAAAAGACATTCTAGTAGGCCTAAGGGGAAAAAACCCAAAGGCATGAAGATACAATGCACAGGCTGTTTTTTTGGGAGCTAAGTAAAACAGAACAATCCATGTTGACTAGGACATAGAATATGTGAAAGAATATGAAATAAATTTATAAGGTGGTGTGAGAGCTGGAATGGCTAAGAATCTTGAAGACCTGTGTGACCCCAGTAAATCACCTAAGTGCTTACTGTTCTAGGGCTCTTTGTAAGATGATAAGGCACAGAACAGTGTAATTCTAGTGGTGGAGGAAGCTTCCCTACCAAGATTTCCTTGTACAATAAAATCAGTAGTCTGGATTTAAAGGAAAAAAGACAAAGGTAATGTGATACCAGGGCTGTAGAAGGCCTTGAATGCTAGGCATAGTCAACTAGCTAAAATTTTTTAAATTCCTACTATGTGCCACTGTTGTTAAGCACTGAAGATAACAAATTACAAGAAATGATTTCTTGCCCTTGAATCTAATGGAAAAGAGAATATGCAAGCAAATATAAGCAAACAGGCTAGATCAGATAAAATGAAAGTGGTCACAGAAGCAAGTAAAGGATTAAAGGAAATTAAAGATAGTAAAGTATATCTGGCAGAAGCTGAGACTTTAGCCGAAGATTGGTGGAAGCTAGGGAAGCCAAGAAACAGAGATGAATCCAATGGAAACTGCTGAAGTCACCCAGTGAAATATTATAGAGGGAGAAAAGTAGTAGTTCTGGGTCAAATGACATGGATGACAGTTCAGCAAAGAAGACAGAGAAGGAGCAGTCAAACAATTAGGAGGAAAAGTAATTTGGGGGACAGAAGAGAATAAGCATTTATATAGTACCTACTGTGTGCTAGGCACTATTTAAATGTTTTATAAATATTATCTCATTTGATCTTCACAGCAGTCTTACAGGGAGGTATAATTATTATCCCCATTTTGTAGTGGAGAAAACTGAGGCAAATACGTGTCCTAAACACATAGGTAGTGAGTGTCTGTGACAGAGTTTCAACTCAGGTCTTCCTTATTTGAATATTTCTTACTTTCATGCCCAGCACTCTATACATTGCATCATCTAACTATTGTTGTGATTTCCTTTTCTTTTTGTTGCAAGACACCCCAGTTCTTTTGGAAATAATATGTGATGTCTTAGAGTTTCTGTAACCTTGGACAAATATCACATCTTTTCCTTGATGAAAAAGGTGGAGCTGTTGATAATTTTTGAGAAGAGAAATGGTGTAATTAAATCTTTGCATAAGGATATTAGGGGATATTAGGACAGAGAGATGAGAAGAATGGAACTAGGACAATCATCATAAAACAAATGCAATTGAAGACCTGTAATTGAGCTATGATAACTGTTTTAGAGAATAGAGGGGGAATACCTTGTCTTCTCAGTTCTTTAATCTGCATAATTAGTCTGTGCACTGTTTCGCTTTAACCACATGTGGAATTTTCATATCCTTAATTTTGCCATTACCCACTAATATTCTACTTCATATTCATGAATTCTGAAATATCTTTATCTTGACATTATCTTTTATCATTTCATCTTTGCTGTGTTACCTAATTTTATCTCCAGTCCTTCTTCTCTTTAGTTCTTTCTCAAAATGTCACCTTTGCACTTGCTATATTTTCCTTTCTTTTTCAGTTTCAGGCACTTGGTCAACCATTTCATTTCTCCATTATCCTCTACACTCTATCCCTTTTCTTTATGTTCAAATCATGAACCCATTTTTGACCTTCGGTGTGGGTCAACGCCTAGTTTCTGCCATATTAATTTCCAATTTTCCCTGCAATTTTTGTCAAATAGTGAGTTCTTATCCCAGAAACTGGGGTCTTTGGGTTTATCAAAAACTCGATTATTATAGTCATTGACTATTATGTCTTGTGAATCTAACCTATTTCACTAATCAACTACTCTATTTCTTAAGACAATAGCAAATGATTTTGATGTTCATTGCTTTATAATATAATATAGTCTGGTATAACTAGGCCATCTTCATTTGCATTTTTTCATTAATTCCCTTGAAATTATGCCTCTAATATTTAAAAAAAATTTTTAAATTGACTTGGCCCTATCACCTCCACCAGCTATTGCACATTTCCTCCTGTTCTCAGCTAAATTCCTTGGAAAAGTCATCTGTACTTGTCTTTTCCTTTCATTATTTTCTAAACCTAAACCCTCTATAAGTTGGTTTGTTATCTTATCATTGAGCTGAAACAGCTCATTCCATATTAAATGATGATTTTCTTAGTGACAAATCTTATAGCCTTTTCCCAGTTCCTCATTCTTCTTGACCTCTTGGCAGCATTTGACAGTTATCTTCTTTTCCTGGATCTTCTTCTTCTTCTTTAGGTTTTTGTGACAGTGCTCTCTTCTTGTTGTTCTCTTATCTGTCTGATTACTACTATTCAATCTTCATTACTAGGTCTTCATTCATATTTAGTCCACTAACCAAGTGAGATCTCCAAAGTTCTGTCCTGGTCTGTTCTGCTTTATATTAACTACCTAGAGAACATTTTGATTAAATATCCTGTAAGCATCTCAATATGAGCACACTCAGTATGACCAAAACAGAACTAATGCTTTTTCCCCCACAAACTATCCTCTCTTTTGAATTTCCACATAACTGTTTAAGGTACCATTGTCTTTTCAGACACCCAGGCCTGAAATCTTGATGTCATTTTATATTTTACATACTCATTCACTTCACTTACCCTTTCCACTTGTGTCATCTTGTAATTTCTACCTTAACAACATTTATTGCATGTGTCATCTTCTCTCCACTCCATCAGTCATATCTCTGGTTTAGGTCCTCATCACCTCTTAACTAGACTAGAGTTCCTAGTGCAGTATATCTTCCTCACATGTAGTTTTGACCATGTCACAACCTTCTGGCCACTTCCATATCTCGTATACTCAAAACATCAAACTCAAACTTGTTGTCTTATACTCTCTTCCCCTCAATGCACTTTTCACTGCAACTAAACTGACCTGATTACAGATCTTCAACTATATTTCAAGACCTGCCCATGATTTTTCACCACTTGTCACCCATTTATAGACTGCTCATCTGCTTCATCTCTGTATCTTAGAATTCTTAACTTCTTTTCATGACTCACTTCAAAGCCTTCACTTTTGTGGGAAGCTTCCTCTTCCCACCTCTCTCAACTTGTTAGAGCTTTCTCCTCTAAGATGACCTTATATCTACTTGGGATCTTGTATGTGTATTTACTTACATAACTTCCTCTTTAGTTTCTGTTTTTCTTTTCTTTGTATCTTCATCATCAACAGAATATTCGCCACATTATAAATACTTAATAAATGTGTGTTGGTCACTGACAGACTTGCATCTGGTGTCTAGAAGTTACTTAATAAGTGTTATTGATTGAATTGGATAATCCTAGACAGAAGATCAGATATGAGAAGAGAGGTAGAAGAAAGCCAAATCAAGTATAATAACATTTGGTGATGGTTAGAATTATTTTTCCACAGGCAAAATAAAGGAGAGAGTTCAGGGGGAGAATATGAGAATCTCTGGCATATGTTAAGTTTAAGATACTGGTGGAGTAAGGCTTGTATTTTGAAATAGTGAATTTCAAAAAGATGCAGGACTAAAATTGAGATTTGGATATTTTAGGCTATTGAATGTAAAAAATTGAAGCTATGAGAATGAATGAGATTGCCAAGGATGAGAGTTTGGAAAGAGAAGAGAAAAATACCAGGGAACAGGATGGAGGTTTGGGGGTATATCTATGTTAAGGAGTTGTGAATCAGATAAGGAATCAGGAAGAGGAGCAGTGATAAAAGTAGGGAAAAAAGACCTAAGAAAGTATGGTGAAGGTAGACAGATGTACATATGTTTTTAATAAGATTGAAATAGTGCAAATGGATTTTGTGATTTGGCTGTCTTATAAGGGCCCTTTAAATGGGCGGCCACGGTGCAACAGGAGATTGAGTGACCCAGAAGTAATCTCTGTGGATAAAGGACTGCCCTGTGGGTGGGATCCTGGCCATATTGAGATAACTTCGTAATGGAAGATGGCTCTCTCTCGCTGGTTGGCTGTGTTTGTGACCTCACAGGCCCTTTATAAGCCCACTGCAGACAGCAGTCGCTCTCTTCAACCTGGCTCCCTAGCCTGGGGTAGCCAAGCTAAGCTGATGGATAGCCGAGAGGTAAGGAGTTTGGTAGAGAACATGTGGGTCTTCAGACCAGGTGTTCACTAGGGAGCTGACAAGTCAGGGCATTATGTGAGTAGGTATTATAAAGGCTTTTAAGATTACACGTGGCTGTTCTTGAGCGTGCTACTGGTTATTAAACTATAGATTCAAGAAATCGTGGCCAGAGACCTTTGAAGGCCTTAGAAGAGGCGAGCCAAGTAGAGTTGACACTGCAAAGGTCAGTGGTCAAAGGTACTCTGTTGGGCCTTGGACAAACTAGTAATTGTTACTCTCAGGAGGGCATGTTACACTGTCTGGTTTTGGGAACCAGAGTAACACACAGGTTGGGGAAAGACTTGGTGGTAAGGAATCAAGGTGTAAGTAGAGATGAGGTTGATGAGGGAACCAGAGGAAAGGAAGAGAGAGTAGAACAGTATTGCTGCGATATAAAGAAAGGGATTAAAGGTGCTCTCATTTAATGTATTCAGTCTTCTCAGTAACATCATAAAATATAACTTTGATAAGGAAGTTGTTTTCATAATTATTGTCTAAGTCTTTGGTTTTATTTTGTTGATGGTTGCAGGTGCTGGTAGCTCTTGCTTGTGACCTAGAACTGGATACTCTTCCTTGCTGTGCTGAGACACACAAATGGGCTTGGTTTAGAAGATACTGTATGGCCTCTAGAGTTTCAGTAGCCTTGGACAAGCGAACACCATTACCTCGCCTTTTCCTTGATGAGGTATTGCAGATTATTCTGAAGTAATTTGTAAAATTGATTTTTGAATCCATTAAATTGTATGCCTTTTTGCCAATGTGAAAAAGTGACTATCAAAATTTAGATGTACTTCTGCCAAGAAATAATATAAAAATAAATAAAAATGCATTGTTGAAAATAAAGATTAAGAATTTTAGGTAGCATTATTTTCTTTAAAAAAATTTTTTTTAACATTTTAGACTTGATAGAATTGATTTGATTTTAATTATTAGATGAAAAATCATGCTATTCATATTTTTTATCCTGAGATACAAATTTCATTGTTTTTTTAAATTATTGTTACCATTATTAAACTGGAGGAGAATGTTTGATTTGTAATATCATAATTTGACCAGGTGGCAAAGAAAATCAGGGAGTTAATGGCCGACAGCGAAAATCTGGATGTTCTGCATGAGAGCCATGACATTTTTAAGAGAGAACAAGATGAACAACTTGTCCAGTGGATGAACAGGTTATTATAATATAAACAAACTAATGGTATATTAATATCTTTACATTTGCTTCTCTAGAGGACTTTAACATGGGTGAGAGATATGTTGTTTTATGTGTATATATATATATATATAATTTTTTTTTTTTTTTTTGCATAAAATGATGTACCCATTGTAGGCGTCCTGATGACTGGACTCTTTCTGCTGGAGGCAGTGGAACAATTTATGGTTGGGGTCACAATCATCGAGGACAGCTTGGCGGTATTGAAGGAGCAAAAGTCAAAGTTCCAACACCTTGTGAAGCTCTTGCAGCTCTGCGACCCATACAGTTAATTGGAGGAGAACAGACTCTCTTTGCGGTAACTGCTGATGGGAAGGTACAAGTTTTTTATTTTGGTTCTTTGTAGCCAATTATGGCTTGTTTATGTTTTATTACTTTGTAGCATAGTGTATACAAGTTGTATCTCAAGTTACCTCAGAATTAACTTTGAAATGCTATTTGAAAGCAGATACTTTCTAAAACTTTTTAAGACAAAAATGATTTTAAAATTTAAGTTTCACATCTTCCGTAACTGAAGATTTCATAAGATTATCACCCAATCAGCAACATGCTTCCCAAGAAGCAATGACTGTAAAAATGTATTTCATGGGATATAAATGCACAAGTTAGTGAGTTGCAGAAACAATGAAGACAGCTTTTATGACTTAAATATTTCATAGTGATCAGTGCTTAGTAAATATTTGTTGCTATAATTGGTTTTATTATTCTTGTGGAAAAAATGGAGACATACGGGCTAGTTGATAATACAATTGGACTAAGTGATTGTTCCCACAAAATAGTTTTAATGGTTAATATCAGTTTGTTAAGAAGTTTACAATGTAGTGTCTTAAGTACTTAGGCATGAATAGTATACAGAAAGGTAGCTTTTTAGGAAGACCTAGTTTCCAGTACTATTTCAGACACATAAATCCTGGGCAAATCATGTTGGCACTTCTTGGCTACTTTCAAAGACTATAAGATGTAGAGAAGATATAATTCTACATAGGTAGAGGGAACTCATTTTGTATCCTCCTTGCTTGGGAGCCCCTTTTAAACCAAGACTACTTAACTTATAGTCCATTAACTTAATAAAATTTTTTGTAAATTATATTTCAGTGTAATTGGTTTCATTTTTAAAACTGTATTTTACTTTTTGCATTTAAAAACTTTATTGTGAGAAGAGGTCCGTAAACTTCACCCGATTTTGTGAGAGGTCCATGACACTAAAAAATTTAAGAACCTCTGTACCATACCAATTAAATCCGAAGTCTAGACCAAAAGGAAAAAAGAAACCAGCAGTGACTTTGATAAGGCATAGATGGCATTTATATCAGATTTGCAGATGACAAAAATATCTGGATAGATTTTGGCAATGGATTGCTTCTGGCTTTATCCCTATTGAATTTCATCTTGGGGGTGTATGGTTAAGAAAAGATTTGAAAGTTTTAATGGATTTGGCATGAATCAGCGGTATGATATATATGACATCCAAAAAATTAGTGTGATTTTGAGAGAGCTTTCAAGGATAAGAAGATGAAGCTTTACTCTACTTTGACTAGTCACATCACTTTGGAATATTATATTTTGTTTGATAAAAAATAAGATTGTAACCAGGATAGGAAGTGCTTTGAGCTTTTATTATGGTATTTGAAGGATGTGGAGATATTCACTCTGAAGGAGAGAAAAAAAACTTAGGACAACATGATAGCTTTGTTTCAAAAGAGTCATTCATCATAAGGAAGCCAAAGCGAGAGAATTGAGAGATGATATAAACAGGAAAGTTTAGGCTTGATGACAGAAAATAATTTCCTTATTATTAGAGGGGTCCAAAATGGAATAGTTTGTAAGGTGCTGCTGTGGGTTTCCCCTCATTGGTAGTAGATGACTATTTATTGAGTTAATTATAGTATTTCCTTTTAGTGATGCTTTGGATTAGTTGATCTTTGATTTTGTGGCCCTGAAATTCTGCAAGTCTCTAATTGGTGTAGTAAAAGAACTCCTGACCTGGAGTCAGGAAGACCTGAATTCATATTTGGCTTCAGTTTGTGACTTTAGGCAAGCCCTTTACCCTCTGTTTGCTTTCACTGTAATCCAGTGTTAAAATCTTTAAGACAGAGATAATAATAAATCTTACCTCCTAGGTTGTAAAGGTAAAATGAGGTATAATTTTAAAGCAAAATGCTATAAAATGTTAGTAATACTTCCTCCTTTTTCTTTTCCTCCTCCTCCTCTCATTCACCATGGTTTTCATTCTGATGAGATAAACTTTTTTGATTTTTATTTTTGAATGTAGATATACCTCAAATTCTTCTCTTTTGCTGAGAATCTTTTTTTGTTGTTAATTATTAGTCATTCTAAGCATTTATTAAGCATGTGCTCTGTATCAAGCATTGTCCTTAGCATTGGAGATATAAAGGAAAATAAAAGAAAGTCTCTTTCCTTGAAGAGCTCACAGTTTAATGAAGGAACTAGTTTGCAAACAACTATGTAACACAAGCTTCATCTAGGAAAAATAGGAAATAATTTATAGAGAGAAAGCTCAAGAATTGAGGGGGGAATTGAAAATGACTTCTTATATGAAATGGGATTTTTCACTGGATCTTGAAGGAAGCCAGAGAAGCTAGAGTATAGAGATGGGGAAGAACTTTCTAAGCAAGAAGGACAGCCAGTGAGAATGCCTGGAATCAAGAGATGAAGTTACTTATAAGAGAAACAGAAGGGAAGCCAGTGCAACTGGTTTAGAGTAGTGCATGATATATGAATTGCAAATTGTGAGAAGATTAGGAAAGTAGGGTGGAATGAAGTCTTATCTTTGAAGATCTCTGAATGCTAAGTCCAATATGCTTGATTGCTAAGTCCAGTTTGCCAGATTGTTTTATCTATCTTTTCTGCAACTTTACTTGTTCCTTTCTACCAGATCAGGGGTTTTAATCTAGAGCCCACAATTTTTTTTAATATTTTATTTATAAAAATTCTTCATAATATTAATTTCACTTTATATGTTTAAAAACATTATTCTGAGGCAAGGATTATAGATTTCACCAGATTTAACAAAGGGGTCCATGGCATCTACAAAATGTGATTAAAAACTAACAGAGGCTCTATTCCCTTGTCTTTTCCATTCCCTTTTCTTGATCTGTTTAATTGGTTCATTTTCTACTATAAGTGTGAGTATCTTAGAGGCATCACATTTTACCTGATTGTATTTATCTACAGTAGTCTTTTCTTTGGCATTTTTAATCTATTTCAGTTTGTACATTAGACACTTTTTGTGTTTAAATCCAAAATCTTCTCACCTCAACTGACATTTTTGTTAAATGCCTATTATTTAGAGGATGTTGCTGGATATACAAGGACAGATGTGAAGTAGGTCTGGCTCATAAGTTTTTTTTTTTTTAAGATATATATATATATATATATATATATGTGTGTGTGTGTGTGTGTGTGTGTGTGTGTGTGTGTGTGTGTGTGTGTGTGTGTATATGCATGTATGTATAAGATATATATGTATGCATGTATGTATAAGATATATATGTATAAGATATATGTATGTATATATATATGTACACACACATATATATATATATATATATATACACATATATGTATATGTTATTATAACTTTTTGTTTACAAGATATATATATGGGTAATTTTATAGCATTGAAAATTGCCAAGCCTTTTGTTCCAATTTTTCCCCTCCTTCCCCCCACTCCCCTCCCCCAGATGGCAGGGTGACCAATACATGTTACGTATGTTAAAGTATAAATTAAATGCAATATATGTCCAAACAGTTATTTTGCGGTACAAAAAGAATCAGCTTTTGAAATAGTGTACCATTAGTCAGTGAAGGAAATAAAAAATGCAGGCGGACAAAAATAGAGGGATTGGAAATTCTATGCAAGTGGTTCATATCATCTCCCAGAGTTTTTTCGCTGGATGTAGCTGGTTCAGTTCATTCCTGCTCTGTTGGAACTGATTTGGTTCATCTCATTGTTGAGGAGGGCCACGTCCAGCAGAATTGATCATCATATAGTATGGTTGTTGATGTATATAACGAACTCCTGGTCCTGTTCATTTCACTCAACAGCATTACTTGCCTGAAATTATATCAAAATAGTTCAAATGTAAGTCTCTCCAGACCTTTCTGAAATCATCCTGCTGGTCATTTCTTACAGAACAATAATATTCTATAATATTCATATACCACAATTTATTCAGCCATTCTCCAATTGATGGGCATCCACTCAGTTTCCAGTTTCTGGCCACTACAAAGAGGGCTGCCACAAACATTCTTGCACATACAGGTCCCTTTCCCTTCTTTAACATCTCTTTCGGATATAAGCCCAGTAATAACACTGCTGGATCAAAGGGTATGCACAGTTTGATAAATTTTTATGGCTCATAAGTTTTATACATTTTATTTAGGTAATGGGGAGCTAAAACATATAAATATGATTAACTTTGAGGGGGTCTTAAGGGGCAAATGAGAGATTATGACAAAGAATTCTAGGAATATTTGAGAGAGAAAATAACATTTAATTTGATTAGAACAGAATTGGAAGGGGTCTGATAATGGAAAAGCTGGGCCTTGAAGGATGAAGGATGCAACTTCATTACTTAATCTGAACTTTTTTCAGTTGCATCTCATGTGATTCAATATTCTCCCCTGTGTTTGGGAGATATGTTTTGTTCATCTCTACTTTTTGAAATCTTTCTTCTCCAAAGTCCAGTTTGTGTGTCATTTTCTTCATGAAGCTGTCCTTGATTTCCTCCTGTACTCTTCAATCCCTGTAGCTAAAAGAAATTTTGATATCCCTTTGTTATCTATTTTTTACTCTTTTTAGACATAGTTTTCCTTGCACCCCTTTAAAATGTAAGCTTCCTTAGAGGAGGTACTCTTGGGCATCTTTAAAAATATTTAGGATTAAAAATTTACCACCCCATATCTGTTCTTTCTTCATAGTAGCTGCTTAATAAATGTTGAATTAAGCATAGTTCCTCTATCCTCCTCAGTGCTATGAATAATTGTGTACAAAGTATTTGGTTTGGTAATTATAAAATAATCTTTCTAAAGATGATTTACTTGATTTTAACATTTTAAGTTTTCCTTTTCCTATGTTGAAAATAATGTCTAGGATTATTGTTTAAATTTTTGTTAAGCAATTGCAAAAATCTTTTAATTGAAAGTATATTAGATTTATAATATAAGTTTATTAGATTTATAACTTCTTTTTTTGGGGTTGGGGGATTTAGCTGTATGCTACAGGATATGGTGCAGGTGGCAGATTGGGAATTGGAGGAACTGAATCAGTTTCTACTCCAACATTGCTTGAATCTATTCAGCATGTGTTTATAAAAAAAGTTGCTGTGAACTCTGGAGGAAAACACTGCTTAGCACTCTCATCAGAAGGAGAAGTTTATTCGTGGGGTGAGGCAGAAGATGGAAAATTGGGACATGGAAACAGAAGGTAATACAAATAAACATTATTTTGTGAGTTTGAGTACAAATTAAGTCTTAATAGTTCCAAAATTTGTAATGTTAAAACATGGATCATTTTTTATATGTGTTATAAAAAAAAAAAAAATTACTTGTCTGAAATCATATCAAACTAGTTCAAATACATACCTGTATATGAATGCAATTATGTTTCAACAGCATGATTAAATTAGCATGTTTCTGAGAAGTTTGGGACTAGATTTGGTTGGATTTGGATGCTGGATTTTTCACATGCATTGATTTGTTACTATGATTACTTAATGTGCTTTACTGAGAAAAATTTTGCTCGTTACAATTCTGTCAATTGGAAGGAGTTTTTTTTTCCCCCTAAACAAGGGCTTAGAAGGATGATGTCCTCTTTAAATATATCTGATCATAATTCTTATGTTTTAATCAGTCCTTACCCCAAATTATGGTTATCTGAAATGCAGACATTACTAGTAAGTGCACATTATATGGGTTCACAAAATCCTATACTATTATGATTGCTGTCAATTTGTTGTAACTGGCATATCATTTTTGTAAATCAAAACTTTATGGTCTTAATACCAATTTACTTTTTTATTAATTTTATAATTATAATTTTTTTGACAATACATATGCATGGGTAATTTTTTACAACATTATCCCTTGTACTTCCTTCTGTTCCGAATATTTCCCTCCTTCCCTTAACCCTCTCCCCTAGATGGCAGGTAGTCCCATACATGTTAAATGTGTTACAGTATATCCTAGATACAATAAATGTGTGCAGAACCGAATTTCTTGTTGCATTGGATTCAGAAGGTAAAAATAACCTGGGAAGAAAAACAAAAAATGGAAACATTTTACACTCATTTCCCAGTATTCCTTCTCTGGGTGTAGCTGATTCTGTCCATCATTGTTCGATTGGAACTGAATTAGATCTTCTCTTTGTTGAAGATGTCCACTTCCATCAGAATACATCCTCATACAGTATTGTTGTTGAAGTGTATAATGATCTCCTGAATATCAATTTACTTTTTAAGTTTTAAGGCAGCATTTAAAGTGATATGACTTAAAGGAATAAAATTTTTAAAATTTAGCTGGTATTAAAAAATGTTAATTCTTTGTGCTATTAAGGTAATATGGAAATAAAGTTGACTGTGTGTGCAAATGTATCTTGCTAACTGTACTTGCAAACAACACTCATGTTTAGCATTTATCTAATAAGGATATACACGCAGATATTATAACTGTGTTTTGGTATATATTTTACTCATTTATTTTTTGAAGCCCCTGTGATCGCCCACGTGTAATTGAATCTTTGCGAGGAATAGAAGTTGTTGATATTGCTGCAGGCGGAGCCCACAGTGCATGTATTACAGCAGCTGGTGACCTCTATACATGGGGTAAAGGAAGATATGGTCGCCTAGGTCATGGGGATAGTGAAGATCAGTTAAAACCAAAACTGGTAAGAAAGATACCTTAGTAATCATATCAAACTGAGAAATGTGTATGTTTTTTGCTCATTTGAGGAGATAGATTTAATTGGCAATGGGGAAGGACAAAGTGGAAGGGAGAAAGGGAGAGAATATCAGTTTATTGAAAAGACTTCATTTGATTAAAATATGTCATCTTGGTATATGTTGATAGTAGCATTTAAATTGACATTCTCCTGTCTGACCTTTTCTACTTCTTTCTAGGCCTTATCCCATCTTAAATTTATTATTCATGTTCTGTATTTTCTTCCACCTCTATTCTGAGTTTAAGAATTGATGATTTCATCTTGACTTTGTTCTCTGCTCTCATATCTAATTGCTTACCTTTTACCAAACTTCAGACCTTAATTATTCCTTTGATCTACCTCCTCGCACTCTTACTCATAAGTTGTTAAAAGCAGCCTGAAAGAAGATTCACAACTCTGTTGCCTACATACATTATGGATTAATGTTATTATACCTTAACTGAGTCCTCACTGCCAAAAGGAATTTGTTTTAGTTTTTCCTGGTTAATTTCTTAGTCCCTATAGAACTTCCCCTGCCTTTCTCAAGCTTCCCCTTGTCCTTTGTTTTAGCAAGAACCCTGGCCTTTATACTTTACTGAGAAAATTGAGATTGTTTGGTTTGAGTCCCACTTCTCCCATTCACTTCATCTCAGAAAATTATCTATTCTCTTCAGAGATTTCCCCCTCTTCCCCAATCTCTGACAATTTGGTGGCCCTTCTCTTTGCCTAGACTACCTCGTGTATATGCCCTTTTAAACTTAATAGTTGCATTCTCAACCAGTTTCCCTTTACACCTGCCGTTCACTCAATGTCAGATCTTCAGCTTCTTCCCTATTTGTTGGTTCTGTCACTACTGCTGGAAACATTTCCAAGTTTCCCTTATCCTTAAATCTTCACTAGAGCCTGCCATACACTTAAACTCTCTTCTGGTGTTTCTCTACCTATTTTCAGCCAAACTATACTCCATTTACTGCTTCTGCTTCCTTCTTTCTTACTACTAACCATTTACAATCTGACTTCCAACCTCAACATCCAGTTGAAACTACTTCAAAGTTAATAGTGATCATTAGATTACTCTTAGGTCTGTCTCTCAGTCCTCGTCTTTCTGGGCCTCTTTGCTTCTTTGGACATTTCTGACCACCCTTTCCTCCTGCATAGTCTCTCCTCTCTGCATTTTTGACACTCCTCTTTCCTAATTCTTACTACTCTAACACTCTTAAATGTGGGTACTCTTCAAGGTTCTGCCCTGGACCATCATCTCTTTCTCTTTCATACTTCTTCAGTAACCTCATCAACTACTATGGATTTAGCAATTATCTTTCTGCAGATGACTCTGAGATCTGTCTGCCTATCTTTCTTTTATTTCCATATCACTAATTGCCTGTTGTATTTTTCAGACTCATTATCTTGGAGACATCTCATTCAACATCTTAAAAATGAACTCAGTATCTTTCCTCTTTTCCCCCTCTTCCAAATTTTCTTGTTTCTGTCAAAGGCATCACCAACCTTCCAGTTTTCCTGGTTCCTTCTAAACTGAGGCAATTCTGGAGCTTCATGTCAATCTTTAGCTTAAAATATAAACTCACTTTAGTTTTTAAAATGCTATACAATCTCTTTCCCAACCATCCTCATTGAACATTATTCTTCTTGATCCAGTCAAGCTGACTTATTCTTTATTCTTCACACATGATGAGCCATCTCCTGCAATGTGTAACACTGTATCAGAGTTCTTCTCTTCCTTTGAGACTCAACTCAAACACAATCTTCTCCATGAATCTTTTCCTGATTCCCCCAACTTCTACTGCTCTTTCTCACAATTACCTTATATTTAATAGCTTTTTATATATTCATTTTATATTTGTGCTGTATATTTTTATATGTGTAATTGTTTTCTCTCCTATAAGCAATATGAGCTACTTGTGAGTAAGGGTGGCTTCATCTTTTATACTTATATCCCTAGGACCTTGCATAATGCCTAATAGTACTTGCTTGATTGAAATAGGCTAGTATTTTAATTATAATATTGACCTAATAATGAAACAGTTATATTACTCTGCATATCACTTGGTATTTAAATCAATGACTGTAACTTCAAAAGATCATGAATGAATAGTAGTTTAATAATTAATTTAAAATAGTGATGGCTACTTCCTAAAGGTTGGAAGAGGTACTATTTCATCAGAATAACCTCAGTATAGAATTTTTTAGCTTATTTTGTATTTTCATACTGAAGATTGTTTCTGTTAAAAGTTAAGATTTCTTAAATAATACTACAAATTAGTTCCTGTGTGGTGTAGTAGGAATATGAGCATCACCTTTTTCCATTGCTTTATCCTAACATTGTCAAATACACTTAGAAAATTTTCTCTGCCCTTTGAATTATGGCTTTGTTTTATCTATGTTGTTAAATGGAATAATTAATTTTATATCAAGTTCAAATGTAGAGTGATTTCTTTTCCTATAAGGTGGAAGCTCTCCAAGGCTATCGAGTTATTGATATTGCCTGTGGCAGTGGAGATGCACAGACACTTTGCCTCACTGATGATGATACTGTGTGGTCCTGGGGTGATGGGGACTATGGAAAACTTGGCAGAGGAGGCAGTGATGGCTGTAAAGTGCCAATGAAGGTATTTCAGGTTTATTTCTACAACATGTAAAGCACTGACTTAATAATTATCCCCCAAAAGTTTAGTATCTTGTAGCTCTCAGGTACTGATTTAAAATCAGTTGTCATGAAGAGAATCAGTTTAATTTCAGGAAGGAACTTACTATTGAGAAACTTGTGCTGTTATCACAAGCTACTTCTTTCTTCTTGTGTTATGGAGTTGGTGTTCAAAGCTATATAATTACATACTTTTCCAAATAATGACTTCTTATTTAAGTTTAGAGAGTGATAAAAAATATATATCTTGCTGTAAGCTCTTTTTTTTTTAAACAAAATTTTCCCAATTAGATAAAAACAATTTTTGACAAAAAAAAAAGTTTTTAATTCAGACTACTCTTTCTTTATTATTCTCTCCCTGAGAAGATAAACAATCTTATATAGATTATGAAGATAAAAAATTTCCTTATTAGTCATTTTGTGCAAGAAGATGTGAGCCAAAAAACAGAGTTAAAATATATATATATAGATAGATAGATAGATAGATAGATAGATAGATAGATAGTATGCTTCAATTTGTATTCAAAATATATATAGCATACTTCAATTTGTATTCAGACATCATTGGTTCTTTCTCTGGAAGCAAACAGCAAATTTTCATTATGAGTCCTTTGGAATTGTTTTGGATCACTATATTGCTGAGAATAGCTATATCATTCAAAATTCTTCCTAGTACAGTGTTCTGCTCATTTCACTTTGTATCAGTTCATGTAAATCTTTATAGGTTTTTTTGAAATCATTCTGCTTGTCATTTCTGCACAATATTCCATTAGAATCATATACCACAACTTGCCCTGCCATTCCCCAACTGAAGGGCCTCCATTCTATTTTCCAATTCTTAACCATGATGAAAAGAGCTAATATAACTATTTTTATTACACTCATTTTAAAGATATCTCATTACTTATTTTGAAAGTTCAGAAAGGAACCTAGGTATGTCATAAGATTTTAAAATAATTGTATTTTATTGTTCATGTAATATAACTTAATAATTGAACTAGAGTATGATTTTAGTTTAATATTTTTCTAGAAAATACTAAGTTCTCTACCACTTTTTTCTGTTTACCAAATAAGATGAGAAAGTATAGCTTATAGATCTTAGCATCTTCAACCTTATATGCACGTAGATGAAAAAAATACTTCATGGATTATAGACAAACCATTTTGACAGGAAGGGTTATGATATGCAATATTGGAATAAACTTTGAAGCAATTATGTTGTCCCTGAACTGAAATATGATATAATATATAAAGCTTAAAATATAAAGTTTGTAGTTGTTGGTTTAGAATATTGATGTTTTTAGATAAAAAACATTTTAATACTGTGATCAATTTTATAATATTTTGGTGATAGCCACATACAATAGAAACTAAATTAAATTTTTTTTTGTTGTTCTTTAGATTGATTCTCTCACAGGTCTTGGAGTGGTTAAAGTAGAGTGTGGATCACAATTTTCTGTTGCACTTACCAAGTCTGGAGCAGTTTATACTTGGTAAGTTAAGATTTAGGGGATTTATAATTTTAGAAAGGTGAACTTGTAAATAACCTTAAAATTTAGTCTACATGTAATTATTTGTGACTGAGAATAGGGATGGGAATGACAGGATCTAAGTTAAGATAAATAATCAGTTTCAATTGTCCACAGGGGTAAAGGCGATTATCACAGGCTGGGTCATGGATCAGATGACCATGTTAGACGGCCTCGGCAAGTGCAAGGCCTGCAAGGAAAGAAAGTAATAGCAATTGCTACTGGTTCATTACACTGTGTGTGCTGCACTGAAGATGGTAAAAATAATCTTCATTTCTTATTCAAAATGTTATGTTTCAAATTAACTAATTTTAACTAAAGAACTTATTCAAATGGCAAGAAGAGTTTTCAGTTATTATTCTAAGATTCATAATGTGTGTTTTTTTATTGAAGCTTTTTATTTACAAAGCATATGCATGGGTAATTTTTCTAACACTAACCCTTGCATAACCTTTTGCTGCAAAATTTTCCTTTCTTCATCCCACTCCCTCCCCTAGCTGGCAGGTAGTCCAATACATATTAAATATGTTGAAATATAGATTTGAGATAGTTGAATTCAGCATGATGTAGCTAAAAGAGTGCTGAATTTGGAATTGTAAGTTTTGGATTCAAAACCTAGCTCTGTTGTTTTTTTCTACCCACATAATCTTTGACCTTTAGTCTAGTTACTTTAACTTTCTCTGGATCTTAGTGATTTCTAAAGTTACTTCTCTAAATCTTATAGTACCAATTTTAAATAAAATGTACTTTTTTATACTCTAGGCTTTTGATGTTTTTCATCCAAATCTTTCTCTTATAAATAAATCAGCTATTCTTAGGTAAGCCCATTCTGGAAATATTAATTGAGAGATTCTAAATTATTATTTGATAAAAATAAAGCATCAGTATACTACAGAATATGTATGGATATCAGATAGTAGTGTCATATATAGAGAGGTAAACATTATGGACTGAGATTTTGTATAGTCTGGATTTCACACAACTATTAATAATATTCTAACATGAACACATTTACTAATTATATCCTTAATCTTTGCTCATGATATTCAACATTATTTTCTCTAATATGGCATATTTACTTATGTTGTGAAACATAATAAGATCTCAATAAATCATGCCTCATTTTTAGTATTTTAAATAAATTTTATTGATATCTTTTGTTTTTTATATCTTTAGAATTTCTCCCAGTGAGTCTCCTTTAATCCCCTCCCAGATAACTGTACTGTATAACAAATAATATTTTTAGGGTCTGTTTTTAGAAGGTAAAAGATGCATTAAGAATTATAGAGAACTGGAAGATCCAGTAATATAGATTTTCCTATTATTACTTTTTCTCTTGTATTTGATAGGTTCTAGTTGAGGACTAACACTGGCACATATTTTTAAAAGCTTTGTTCTAATTATAAGTGAATCCTAGAGCTTTTAACTTTTTATTTCTGTCTTTTAAAAGAAACTACCCTTGAAGTAAACTTTTCCTTTAGACCACTGTTTATTTTTAAAATAATTTTTATTCTTTATTTAGGTGAAGTTTATACTTGGGGTGACAACGATGAAGGGCAACTTGGGGACGGAACAACTAATGCAATCCAGAGACCTCGGTTGGTGGCAGCACTTCAGGGTAAAAAGATAAATAGGGTGGCTTGTGGTTCAGCACATACCTTAGCATGGTCCACGAGTAAACCTGCCAATGCTGGGAAGCTTCCAACACAGGTAAAGAGCCCATTTGTAGACAGTGTACTTGTAAAATTTTGAATTCAAGAAATTAAAAAAG
The DNA here is from genome assembly GCF_048593235.1 of Sminthopsis crassicaudata. NCBI lineage: Eukaryota > Metazoa > Chordata > Mammalia > Dasyuromorphia > Dasyuridae > Sminthopsis > Sminthopsis crassicaudata. Next base: position 243,384,505 of record NC_133619.1, read on the forward strand.
AGACCGCAGTAGTTTGCTTTGTATAATTGAAAAATTGCATTGAAGCTAAATCTAGTTTATAGCTAAAATAATAATGATAATACTGTAATTTCAAGAGAGAAATGAACTAAAACACTCAACATAGTTAGAATTGTAGAAGATTGGACAGCATCTTCCATGAAAAGAGAAATTTTAGAAAACACTAGTTGGAAAAGAGAACGAATTTTCAATCAAGAATAACTTAAAGCAAGAACAAATATATTCCTATATTCCTTTAATGGAATAGAGATCTTTTGAAGCATTTCTGAGCAAAAGAAGAGAGTTGAATATAAACTTTCAAATGCAAATATGTGAATGAAGACAAAGGCAAATTTTTTAAAAATTGGATAAAACAAACTGACACTTTAGTGCTTATATTCATTTTTATAGTTAAGTGGTGCAGTAGATAGAATATTGGTACCAGAGTGAGGAAAACATGACTTCAAATCCAACTTCAGATGATAGCTATGTGACAAATGACTCACATACAAGGTGAAAGCCACCTATTTTCTAGAGCTGTAAGGATAAAATGAGAAAATATTTGTTAAGCTTCTTTAAAGCATTGTGTAAATGCTAGCCATTATTATCATTATTGGAGAAAAGAAAAGTAATCTTTAAAATCTGGATTTTTTAAGGATCACAAATAAAAGTTAAATAAGACAACCCGAGAGTTAGGGTGTTTTGTTAGGTTGTGATGGTCTTAAGGAAGGAGGAAGATAAAAGGAGGGGAAGAATACATTAAGAGAATAAAGAAGCAGAAGGGTGGACTTATTTTCCAAAAAAAAAAAAAAAAGAATGGACAAAAATTGGAGAATAAAGTGTTAGAGGACTGGGCATCATCTGAACATTATTTTAAAACACATGAACATGCATACTCCCAGTCAGTTTGGTATAGAAATATAAAAAAATTTGGTACTGATACACTCAAGCACAGAGGCAAGGGGATTTTGAAAGATTAGGTAGATTCAGGGAGTAAATATTCATAAGCAAAACAAACATTTAATTTCAGAGGGTGGCAATTTCAGGCATTAAGAACAAAAATGTAAGAACCAATAATTGGAGACTGAAGTGAAAAGAGGATGAGCAAAAAAGTGAATGAAAATCACTTCAATATTATCTTGCTAGAGTATTAATCACTTTTTCACCACCTGTTTTTGTAAAGAGGATTGTGAACACAAAAAGAAAGTACAAGAGGATCTTATGAAAGGAAATAAAATCTGTGTGTAATATGGATAGAATGAAAACCCCCAAAATAAGAAAGAGTAACAGAATGGATTAGAAAGCAGAATCTAATTTTTTTTCTTTAGAAGAAACATTTGAAAAATATTCACACAAAGTAAAAATAAAGTGCTGGAGCAGAATTATGTTTTAAACAAACTTTAAAAAAAAGTAGCAAACATGATCTTTCACAAAGCAGTACTAATGTACATTGCTAAAAGTGATAGGGAAATATATTATCTTTAAAAGGCATGCATATATACATTCATTGAATAGGATAGTATGCAAGTACACACAGAAAAAGCTTAATAAATTGTAGGGGAAAATGGTAAAACTATTGTAGTTTTGGATTTCAATGTATCTGTTTCAGACCTGGACAGATCTATCAAAAAGATAAACAAGAAAGAAGTTAAGAAGCCAAATAGAATTGCAGAGAATTTAGATTTGATTGTATTTTTGGTGATTACTATATGTGCACTTTTATGAGAATTGATTATATGACATTGTTTTAAAATCTTATAAATGTAGAACAAATATCTTAAAACATTTTTGTTGACCACAGGATAAAAAATATAATTAATAAAAGGATATTTGAAGAAACAAGTTCAAATGAAGATTAATTTAATTCCTAAATTAGTTTGTCAAAAACCAAATCAAAGTGTACCAACAGATAATTTCAGCACAAAAAATGACAAGAAAAAAAGAACTTACAAAACTTCTGATTTGCTCCCAGTAGGAGAAAATGTATCTCTTTAAGCAGTTTTGTCAACAAAAATGAAAAGGAATGGATCATAAAATCATCATGCAATTCAAAAAAGAAAAAATTTGAGAGAAGCATTAAATTTAAAAAAAAAATCTTAACTAAACACGAGCATAGAACTTATGAAAACCAAAGAAGAAAAAATTTAAAAACAAAATCTCATTGAATTAATGAATAATGTTAGAGTAAATTGGAGGGGGGGCAGGAAGGAAGGAATTGAATAAAAAGTGAAAAAATAAAACTTGTGATATGATAGAGAAGAAAATCAAATTGCTAATATTAGAAATGAAAAGCAAAGTAACAGAGGGTTAAAGGAGATTATTAAGATTTCTAATCTTAAACTAATAAAACTGAGAATTGAGTTCAGTAAATATGTCTAAAAGTATTAAACTTTTAACTAATCTAATAGAATAAGAGTTAGAAAAGTTGAATATCTCATTTCCAAAAAGAAAAAGAAATTGAGTTAGTCATAAGTAAAATCCCAAAGAAAAAAATCCAGAATCAGATGGATTCAAAAGTGAATTCTATTAAATATTCAAAGAGGAGTTAACTTCAGTATTACTTAAATTATCTATAAATACAGCAAAAGCAAGAATCCCACCAGATTTCTTCCATTAAGCAAATGTATTCTTGCTTTTTTTGATAATCCAGTAAGAAAATTGCAACCTAATACCTCCCATGAGTATAAATACAGAAATTTAGTAAGTATTAATAAAGGATATATAGCAATGTATTAAAATGACTATGTATAATGACCAAGTTAGATTTATACAAGGAATTTATGATTTGTTCATTAAGAAGAATCAATAACAAAACAATTAAGATATATCAATTAATGAACAAAAGGCTTTTGACTAAAACCTTTCCTTAATTTAATTAAAGTTACATCAACTTAAAACCAACAGTTGATTTCATATATGGAAAATCTCACCCAAGAATTGAATGCTCTAAAAATTAAAATTAATTAAACAAAAAATTTGACTCATGAGACAAGAAGAAATAGTAAAACTAAAAAAATCGGAGGAAAACAAACCAAAAAAACTAAGCTTTGTATCAACCGGCTTGGCAATCAAGTAAGGGAGAGGTAATTAAGAATTTTCAAGATATTTGAAAATTGTGACCTTACAAAAAGGCCAGAATATCATAGTTTAGAAATTATTGATGAAAACCATCCAGAACTCTTTCAACTGGGGCAAAATTAAGATAAAAAGGAGGGGACAGAATATGAAGGGTTTTGAAAGTCAAAAAAAGGTTTACATTTGATTCTTCAGGGAATGAGGAGTCACTGGAATTCATTAGATGACAGGAGCAAGTGTTTGATAAGGTGACATAGTCAGTCTTTCACTTTATAAGAAAATCATTTTGATGACTTAGTGGAGGATGGAATTCTATATAATTTTCTGAATATTTCTATTTAATATCTGAGCATATCTGATTCTTCAATTTTCCCCCTTCCTAGGTTCCTATGGAATACAACCATTTACAGGAATTTCTCATAATACCTTTACGAAACAGACTTTTGTTATTACATCATATCTCAGAACTCTTTTGTCCATGCATTCCCATGTTTGACCTTGAGGGGCGTCTTGATGAAACTGGCCAAGGACCTTCAGTGGGATTTGATACATTACGAGGAATTCTGATATCTCAGGGAAAGGTACTTATAAGAATCTTTGCTATTGTGTTTTAAATGACACTTTTATTTGCTTAAACTTGAATATTATTTTTAAAAATGTAAACTGAAATACATGAAAACTACAAAAGAAGTAAAAGTTCAATTTACTACATAGTATTGCTGTGCTCTGCTGTATACTGTAAAATAATTTCTCCTTATAATATCACTTAATACTATTGATTGTGGGGCAACTAGATTGCTCAGTGGTTAGAGCACTGGTCCTAGATCAGGAGGACTTGCATTCAACTCTGGCCTCAGGTACTTAATAACTGTGTGATCCTGGGCAAGGCACTTAACTCCAATTGCCTCCTCAAAATAATAATAATAACTGATCATCATTATCATGAAAACCTTTTGAAGAGGCTCTTTTCCAGACACTATGCTGAGCAGTGTTTTGTTAGACTGTTGCAAAGTAATTTACAAAACTAGTTACAGTGAATGTTCAGCAATGGGTTCCATAATTTTATAAAATCTAGTTATAATTTATATGGATATATGATATTGATTTCTCTTTGAATTATATAAGGCAAGTAGTAAATGACTTGAGATGTTATCTTACCAGAAATCATTTCAGTAATACATAAGTAAGCTACTGTGAGATTAAGATTTCAAAAATGATGTCTTTTGAAGTGTTCAATAAATAGCAAAATTAAACTATCCTTTTGAGAGAGCTTCACTTTGAAGGTTGTGTTAAAATTAGCTTAGAAGTTGTCATAAAATGGCAATGATGTGTTTTCTAATAGAAAGAGCTGTCTCTCTAGTGGTCCTCAAACTTTTAAAATAGGGGGCCAGTTCATTGTCCCTCAGAGTGTTGGAGGGCTGGACTATAGTAAAAACAAAAAAAATCATACTCTGTCTCCGCCCCTCAGCCCATTTGCCATAACCCAGCGGGCCATGTAAACGTCCTCAGCAGGCTGCATGTGGCCCGTGGGCTGTAGTTTGAGAACCCCTGTGAGTCTATACTGTTCTCTTGCTTAGGTTTTTGAAAGCTCGGGTAAGTCGTTTTAATTTATCCTGTACAATTGAGCATTGCAGTAAGTGATTTTCTCATTCCCCTTTTCATATTTTATGAGCCAATCATCTTTGATAACTTTGAGAAATGTTTATTATGCATCTGTCATGTGCAACTCATTATCCTATGGGTTGGATGCTGAATGTGTTTTATTAAAAGATGAGTCTTTTACAAGATACTGTTCTTGTTTTCCAGAAATATTTACCTCTCAGGAGAGATAAATAAAGTCTTATGTCCTGGAGGCAAATTCCATGCCAAAGACTTAATATATAATAACCTTGCACAAAGCACTTAACTTTCCCTTGCCTCTTTTTCTTCTGAAAAAGCAGAGGGTTGGACAAAATTGTCTCTGAGGTAACTTCTAGCTCTCAATATATGATCCTATGAATACAATAATTAGTAAACAAGCACTAAGGTCTGTATAAATTAGAAAGGATATTTGGCAATTTGGTAGAAGTACTGTTAGTGACTTAATTAGGATTTTATGAATTTTTTCTGCTTGTTATAGAATAGGATTCCTTCCTGATTATTAGTATTGGCATTAAGAGTGACGTTAGAATAACATGGAAGTTTTCTGGAAAAAATCATATTTATTTAGAATTGTGATATTTGTGCAATGGTCACAGATTTCAGGGCAGCTACAATGTTGAGGGCTAAAAAACTCATTAATTTTACATATCATATCATATTACTAAGACCACAGAGAAACATGGACAATGGAAAATCTGTAGTGATCTAAAATTTTTATTTTTAATAATTTAAATTTCTCTTACTTACAAATAACAGAGTTAATTGATTTAAAGTTGCTCTACTTTCTTTTTATGCCATCTGAAATAGAAATGCTTATCAACAGTGAAATAAGCAAAAAGATTAGCAGCAGGAAAGATATAAAAAACCTGTATCCAGCAGATGAATAGTAAACAGTTGATTTGAGAGAAGAGATTTGAGGAAGCTATTTTTTTTCCCCTAACTTTTCCTCTTCTGTTTTATTGAAATTGGGGGGGGGGGGGGAACAAAACACTGTCACTTCTCACTTATTCCTTTCTCCTACTCTCCTATAGAACATTCTCTTGTTTGTCAGTTGGGTAGTGTAGAAGATAGTGTTGAATTTGGAGTCAGAAAGACCTGAATTCAAATCCTACTTGAGATGGTAATAACTGTGTGATTCTGGACAAGTCAGTTAACTTCTCTCAGTCTCAGTATTTTTATCTATAAAATGGAAGTAATAATAGCCCCTATCTTGAAGGATTGTTGTGAGATTAAAATGGGTGTTTTGCAAACCATAAAGTACTATATAGTGAAACAAAAAGACACACCAGCATACTGACTGTATCTGACATGTTTCACTTTATGCCATCCCTTGTGTGTCCCATCTGCAGAGAGGCAGGGGGACTGTTTAATCTTTAGTCTTCTGAGGTCATGATCAGTCATGGCCTTGGCTAGAGTTCTAAACTTTTTCAATGCTATTTTCGTTTATATTATTGTGGCTATCATATACATATTCTGCTGTTTCTCCTTGTGTATCAGCTTGTAAAAAGATGCTTTCTACTTCCTCAATTTTTGATATTTATAATTTTTATAGTGTAGAAATATTACATTACATTTTTTAAGCCATGATTTGTTTAGCCGTTCTCCATCAGTAGCTATTTTCTTTCCAGTTCTTTGCTTTAACAAAAAAGTACTTCTGTAAAATTTTTTGTATGTATGGGACCTTCCCATTGACTTCTTGGAATATGTTCCTAGTTCTGGTATCATTGGGTCAAAGCATGTGTACTTTTGATGGACTCTGGGGGCATATTTTCATATTTTTATGTGCTATAATACATCAGAATATCTGGGCCATTTTTCAGCTGTATTGATAGTACATTATTATGCCTTCTGTAATGTATTTGTCTTTTGCCATTTTTGCTAATTTTACATCTTTTCGGTAAAACTTCAGAAATGGTTAAATTTTAATTTCCATTAATAGTGATTTGGAATGTTCTTTCATATAATCATTGCTAATCTTTATTTCTTCTTTTGAAAATTTATATCATTTGACTACATATCTCTTGAGGGATACTTCTTTAGGAAATAAGAAATATTATATATACATATATATATATGCATATATATACATATATATATATATATACATACATACATATATATTTCCAAGGATAGTAAATGAAAATTAATTTTTTTAACTTTTTTTTATTAATTTTATAATTATAACTTTTTTTTGACAGTACATATGCAAAGGTAATTTTTTTTTTTTTTACATTATCCCTTGTACTCCCTTCTGTCCCGAATTTTCTCCCTCCTTCCCTCCCCCCCTCCCCTCGATGGCAGGCATTCCCATACATATTAAATATCTTATACTCTATCCTAGGTACAATATATATGTGCAGAACCGAATTTTGTTGTTGTTGTTGCAAAGGAAGAATTGTATTCAGAAGGTAAAAATAATCTGGGAAGAAAAACAAACAAACAAAAATGCTCACAGTTTACACTCATTTCCCAGTGTTTCTTTTCTGGGTGTAGCTGATTCTGTCCATCATTGATCAATTGGAATTGGATTAGCTCTTCTCTATGTTGAAAATATCCACTTCCATCAGAATACATCCTCATACAGTATCATTGTTGAAGTGTACAATGATCTCCTAGTTCTGCTCGTTTCACTCAGCATCAGTTGATGTAAGTCTCTCCAAGCCTCTCTGCATTCCTCCTGTTGGTCATTTCTTACAGAACAATAATATTCCATAACATTCATATACCATAATTTACCCAACCATTCTCCAATTGATGGATATCCATTCATTTTCCAGTTTCTAACCACTACAAAAAGGGCTGCCACAAACATTTTGGCACATACAGGTCCCTTTCCCTTCTTTAGTATTTCCTTGGGATATAAGCCCAGTGGTAGCACTGCTGGGTCTTTTGGGGGCATAATTCCAGATTGCTCTCCAGAATGGTTGGATTCTTTCACAACTCCACCAACAATGCACCAGTGTCCCAGTTTTCCCACATCCCCTCCAACATTCATCGTTATTTGTTCCTGTCATCTTAGCCAATCTGACATATGTGTAGTGGTATCTCAGAGTTGTCTTAATTTGTATTTCTCTGATCAATAGTGATTTGGAACACTCTTTCATATGAGTAGAAATAGTTTTAATTTTGTCATCTGAAAATTGTCTGTTTATATCCTTTGACCATTTATCAATTGGAGAATGGCTTGATTTCTTATAAATTAAAGTCAATTCTCTGTATATTTTGGAGATGAGACCTTTATCAGAACCTTTACCTGTAAAAATGTTTTCCCAATTTGTTACTTCCCTTCTAATCTTGTTTGCATTAGTTTTGTTTGTGCAAAACCTTTTTAATTTGATGTAATCTAAATTTTCTATTTTGTAATCCGTAATAATCTCTAGTTCTCCTTTGGACACAAATTCCTTCCTCTTCCACAAGTCTGAGAGGTAAACCATCCTATGTTGCTCTAATTTATTTATGATCTCGTTCTTTATGCCTAAATCTTGGACCCATTTTGATCTTATCTTAGTATGTGATGTTAAATGTGGGTCCATGCCTAGTTTCTGCCATACTAATTTCCAGTTTTTCCAGCAGTTTTTATCAAATAATGAATTCTTATCCCAAAATTTGGGATCTTTGGGTTTGTCAAACACTAGATTGCTATTTTTATTCACTATCTTGCCCTGTGAACCTAACCTATGCCACTGATCAACTAGTCTATTTCTTAGCCAATACCAAATGGTTTTGGTGATTGTTGCTTTATAATACAGTTCTAGATCAAGTACAGCTAGACCACCTTCATTTAATTTTTTTTTTCATTACTTCCCTTGAAATTCTCGATCTTTTGTTGTTCCATATGAATTCTATTGTTATTTTTTCTAGGTCATTAAAATAGTTTCTTGGGAGTCTGATTGATATAGCACTAAATAAATAGATTAGTTTAGGGAGTATTGTCATCTTAATTATATTCGCTCGGCCTATCCAAGAGCACTCAATGTCTGTCCAGTTATTTAAATCTGACTTTATTTTTGTGGCAAGTGATTCGTAATTTTGCTCATATAATTCCTGACTTTACTTTGGTAGATATATTCCCAAATATTTTATACTATTGACAGTTATTTTGAATGGAATTTCTCTTTGTATCTCTTGCTCTTGGATTGTGTTGGTAATATAAAAAAATGCTGAGGATTTATGTGGATTTATTTTGTGTCCTGCAATTTTGCTAAAGTTCTGAATTATTTCTAATAGCTTTTTAGCAGAGTCTTTGGGGTTCTTTAAGTATACCATCATGTCATCTGCAAAGAGTGATAGTTTGATTTCCTTATTTTCTTCTCTTAATTCCTTGAATTTCTTTCTTGGCTCTTATTGCTGAGGCTAGCGTTTCTAGTACTATATTGAATAGTAATGGGGATAGTGGGCAACATAAAAATTTAAATGTGTAGAAGGATCTGATTTATTTAGGATTGTGGGTAACACAGGTTATTAGAAAGAAAATAAGACCATTCCTTCCCCTCATCCCCAATTTGTAAATAATGAAATTGTATTTTTAAGTACAGAAAATTGTATTTTTAAATACAGAAAATTAATAAGTTTTAGCATGGTATCATTCTGAGAAGGTTTGTGTTCAAAAATAATCACAGAAAGTAAAAGACTAGTTGACCTACTTTAAGATTTGCAGAGAGTGTTGTGATTATTGTTATTTTCAGAAGCTAACTTACATGTAAATTATTTCAGATTCTACTGAGCTTCACGTTTCTATTTGACAAATGTATTGATTATCAGTGCAACGTGGCCACAGCAGAAAGACTGCTAAAATTATAAGGGAAACAAAGGTTAGAAATCCTATCTCTGGTACTCATTGGCTGTGTGATAGTGGACAATTTACTTTATCTCTTTGAATTTTGGTTTCTTGAGAGTAATAACTTTTATAAAGTTATAATATCCTCAAAACATTTGAAGTTCAAACAAAAATGAGGACAATAGAATAAAAAATGGAAAAGAAGTACTAAACTTTTAAAAACAAACTTCTACAACTCTTAACAACAGTGAAATCATCACATTTAACATGACATTTCTCAGGTGTACTACATGAGGAAAGTAGAAATAATGCTCAAGAAAACAAAGATAATTCAAACAAACAATAAGTATCTGCTTGTTAAGAACCTATGACAAAAGGTAATTGTAGATATCGTAGGTAATATAATTTTGAAGACTTTGAGAGATTGATTCCAAAGATATCTGAAAAAACAGGAGAATAGATTTTAGATGTTTGGGTAAAAGTCACAAATCTAAAGGTTGCTGAGAGATTATCAGTATCTACCAGTTCTCATCTATGCTTTCCAATCTCTGAAAAAAAAATTTTTTTTTAAAGAATAATCTACCTATGTATCAAAGATATCTTTAAAACTAAAAAGATAGGGTACAGTGGTCCCTCATTGGCTCAATTCCACAATGATCAGGTCACATGGAAGCTTCAATCTATACTGTTTCGGACCTGGACCAGTTCACATATATAGGTAATTCTGGTAGCCCTCAGAGGCTTACCATATTGGTACCAAACAATACAAATGCCTCATCACATTAACCCAATGAAATTTAAAACTCCTAAGTTCAATCAATTCACCAGTTTCAGCTTAATCAATTCACCAGTCCTAGTTTCCTTGATAGCAAGTGTTACAGGCATGTGCTTGTGCCATTCTTGGGCCAAAGGTATATTTAGAGAATAAGTAGGCTTTTAAGAGAGATTTACACAGAATAATCCATCTTACCAAAAAAGATATCTAAAGAATATAAGACTTTACTTATAGTTTGTTGAATATAAAAAGTTTTTTTTAATAAAGAACAAAATAATGTTTTAAAGTCTCTCTTTCAAATTGTTTTCATGTATATACAAAAATCCTGAGTTCTTGAAGATGGAACAATAATGAAATTTTTTTGATTCTATCATTATTAATAAAACAATCAAGATGGGTACTTGCCAAATGTGTTAGCTAATGTCATGAAAAATATCTATGTAATACAGATGGAAGAGGAATTCCCAATAGCTGGTGTGCTGTAGCACTTAGCACAGTGTCTGGCAGGTAGTAAGCGTTTAATAATACTAGTTGAGTGAATGACTGGTCCCAGTTGCTTCTACATGTAGATGACATTTTCTTAAATTGCCTCAATCCTAGAACATTGCAGTGCAGCCTTTATGATATGTATAATTGTATTAAATGATTTGGTCTAAATCTTCATAGGAAATTTGTAGATAAAAGTAGATAGATAATTTTGCTTATTGTTTAGATATGCACTTGGATGGAAAACTTAATGAGCTAATCCATTGGTGTCTGTATCTTGGACAAGTGCTGTTGATGAACAATAAAGTAGGCACAGAATAGATCTGGGGGAGAAAAGGAGACTAGAAGAATGCCTTTGGGAATTCTATGTTCACTTCTATGAACACTTACGTTTCTCCAGGCCTTTATTTTTAAAATCACTTTTCTTCCTTTGATGCCACATGTACTTATAGGATAAATATAAATTCCTCTTTGGTTTATAATGCTCTTCACAACCTGGGTCCAACGTGAATGTTATACCCCTTCCCACACTATAGTCCAGTGAAACTGTCCTTCCCTGTTTCTAGACAGGAAACTTACCTCCTATCTTTGTGTTTTTGCATTGGTTATCCTCCATATTTGGAAGATAGATATTTATTCCTATCTTTTCTCTCCTGCATTCTAGCTCAAGCCATATTACCTCCATCAAACTTTTCCTGATCTTCCTACCCCAACTGCTGATGCTTCTCTTTTCCCCACCCCCCATATTACCTAATATTTAATTACCTACTATTTATTTGTATTTATGTTTATTTTTATGTGTTTATGTATAAATACATAAATATATGTATTTTTTTTATTTTGTATATACTTAAATATGTATGTGTCCCACCTTTGGAATGTAAACTCCTTGAGAATAGAAACTATTTAGTTTTTTATATGCCCAGGGCCGAAAACAGTATTTGGAACATAATAGATACTTAATAAATTCTTGCCAAATTATTCTAGTCCCAGAAAAACTTTTGATTAATTCATCAGTTCTTTCATTCAGCTCTCTGAATACCAATGGATTTTACATCTTTTTTTGTTCTACAAGTCAAAGCCTAAAGAGCCTACATATAACACACACACACACAAACCTCTTTTGTCCTTTCTCAATTCAGAAGGGAATTTCACAATGTTTTTACTCATGTGATATAAATTTCTTCTTCCTTTTAATGCCTGCCTCGTTTTGTGTCCATATATAGTATTAATAATTAAGAGAGCTACTCTGAAAGTTCATCTTATTTCTTATTTAAACTACATTAAAAAGAGAAAATCTAATATCTGAACTTAACAGAATAAAATTTTTATAACATTTAAACATTGATAAAATTTTTAAATGAATATAAAAGTGACTTCTCTATAGTTTCCTGTGTTACATCATTAAAAATACTTTCCATATTATCCTAAATTTGTCTATTTTGACCTGTTTTTTAGGAAGCAGCTTTCCGAAAAGTTGTACAAGCAACTATGGTGAGAGATCGTCAACATGGTCCTGTAGTCGAATTAAACAGAATACAGGTAAAAGAAATGTGTGCTTTTTAGTGTAACAGAATTCAGAACTTTTGGTAATGTTTTGCAAATGATGAATTATTTGTCATTCAGAAAAGATAATATTGGAAACATGTCTTTTCTAGGCACTTTTATTAATCCCTTGGGAAAAAGGAATCCCAATACTGGATATGTTTGGTTTCTGGCACTTTATTTCCCTACCTATATCTTATTTCTAACATTGAACTGATAATGATATTAAGTATGCTTAGAAGATTCTAATGTTGGGGGAGGGAAAGGTAAATTATTGTTTATGTATTGATGATTATTACAAATATGAGGTTTTCTGTGATTTTCTTCGTTTTTGATACTCTCCTGTGTTAAGTCCAGACTAGCTCCCTGGGGGCCTCAGGATCAGCCAGAGTCAGGATAAATTAAAGTCCTTGGTTTTCTGGGGGAGAAGTGAAGGTGACAGACAAACTGCCAGGAGGCTCTTGGATCCTGGAGTCTAAAGTTACCAACTTCTTTCCTCCTCCTGAAGCACACTGACTCTGGCTTGTCTCACCCCACCCTCTAATCCTAGCTTATGATTATCTTAAGACCAAACATTGAGTAAACACCAAATGGTGAGAAGAGCCATTTATCCAAAACATATGCTAATAGAGCCATTGTCTCACATGGAATAGGTAATTAGCTTTAAGTGCTCAACTGTCTGATTCAAGTATATCTTTTTCAGAGTTTCAGCCCTTTACACTCTTGAATATAGATCTTCCTTCTACCAAGACAAATTATAATTGTGTTTGATTTCTAAGTCTTAGAAAGTTACCTGAAGCACATAGAGATTTAGTGCTTTGGTTAGCATTACATTCTACTAGTAACTGTCAGAGATGGCATTTTGAAACAAAGTTTTCCTAACTCCCAAGCTCAACACTCTTATTTCTAAGGGTAGGTTGCTTTAAAAGTTAATTGTTGGGGCAGCTAGGTAGTACAAGGTGGTTAAAGCACCAGCCCTGAAATCAGGAGGACCTTAATTCAAATGTGGCCTCAGACACTTATACATCCTAGCTGTGTGACCCTGGGCAAGTCACTTAACCCCAATTGCCTCAGCCAAAAAAAAAGAAGTTAATTGTCATTTGAATGCACAAATGAAATTAGCCCACTCTTCAGAGATCTTTCTATATCTAGTAAATTCTTGAAAAGGAAACAGATAATATGAAGAAAAAAATCCTTTGTTTATATAACTTGTATTAACACATGGTTTTTACCCTGCTGTTGATTACATGAACAGAAGTCTTTCTACAATTATAATGGGGTCATTTTGAATAAAGTTTATTAAACTGTCTTTGTACTTTGTTCAATAAACATTACCACATTGATGGAAGTAGTCATGGGTGGCTCTTTTCCTGTTACCCTGACGTTGGAATATTTAATGTTATGCCAGAGGCCAGGGAGGTTATTTCCATAAATACTTGCTCTACATTATTTATGCATTTTTTCAGTTAACTTAATAAAATGGCCTTTTTATATATTATTTTGATATAGGCTTTGTAACCATAACACTAAAGTTTAGAAAACAGAACTCTAGTGGCTGCTATATAAACTTATTTCAAAGGGCATTTATTATTAATATTTGATTTTTACCCTGATCTGAACACAATCTTTAGAACAACCCTCAGTTATTAGAATTTCCCCTTTCTCCTATGTCCTTTTCTTTTTTTTTTTTTCCTCAGAGCCACAAGTAAGAACATATCAGTGATCCACAATTAACTGTGAGATACACCTCTTTAAGATAGCATATACTCATTGTGCCTTAGTAAATGGCTTCTTGGTTTGCTTTGGTTATAAAACTTACCATGTGATTAATCCTTCTTGTGAGGAGCCATCATTAGAACTATAATTCTTTCCATTTTGGTATAAGATCTTGTTAACAGCTTGTTCTTATTAGTCAATAATCTTTATGTATTGATATTCCCCATCACATGTTGTCAGATTTTTTTTTCCTGTATTGATACACTTTGAAGATTTTTTTTTCTTTTTTGTTTTTTATTTTTAAAATTATTTGTCATACAAAGTAGTGGCTCTTTGAGAAAGGTGAAGGTGAGAAATACAACTAGTAATTTAGGTCATGTTTAAAAAAAAGACATTAATAAAATTTATTGAAAAATTCTTAATTTCCAAAATCAGATTTTACCTTTGGAATGAATTTTAAAATAACAAATTATGGCTATATAAAACAAAGAAATCTTCACATTCATGTTCACTTTTATGTTCTGTGAGGCTCCTTGGAATAGGTTTTTAATGGAAGAAGTGGAAGAATAATAAATCTATATTAGTGTCTTCTTCAAAAAGAAAGCTTGAGGCTTTATCAAAACATTATTATGTTTATTATTTTTATATTATTTATTATTATTACAAAATTATGTTTAGAAAATAAGTAACTTAATTATATATAATGAAAACTCATAAAATAAAATCAAACACTTTGATAAATCATAAACTTTTAAAAGTAGTTTAAGTTTAATAAACTGCTTAACTGAGGGTTTTTAAAAAAGTTTTTAGAAGATTTTCAACATAGACAAAAGCAAAGTTTTATGGTTAATTAAAAAAATTCAGTTACAATAAGATGATAACTTTTTAGGCTGACTAAGATTTTATGGCCTGTGAAAATCTAGGTTAATATTATATCAAAAATTAGTTTTACAGAAATCAATACTTTTGGAACTAGATCAACCCTAATTTGAAATTAGACAAATTTTTTAGCTTTCAGAGGGGAAAAATTGAAGGGAGTTTAAGGTCCAAAGCATTATGTCAAGGGATTATAAAAAGGTAATTTATCAGTGGAGTTCTTTTAGAAGTTGTAATATTGATTTGGTTTACCAAAGTTCAAGGTAACTTTTTAGAAATATTTTATTGCCTAAAAGAAATACACTTGGGGCAGTCAGGTGGCGCAGTGGATAGAGCATCAGCCCTGAAGTCAGGAGGACCTGAGTTCAAATGTGGTCTCAGACACTTAATACTTCCTAGCTGTGTGACACTGGGCAAGTCCCTTAACCCCAATTGCCTCAGCAAAAAAACAAAACAAACAAAAAAAAGCAAACCACTTAATTTTCTAGTGACTTTAAAATTTGTTTCATCTACAATATGAAAAGATAACTCAAGCATAAAAGAAAATTAAGGCACAGAGTGGACCAAAGTTAACTATAGTGAATTGGCATTGCTAAGATAGTAGCACATAACAGGTTCCTTTTTTATTGTCCTTAATTATGCTGTCTTTTAATTGCAGTAGTATTACAAACAGTTGAACAAGTTGTAGGTACTAGGTTATTGTAACATATAGCAATTTTCATTCTTGTCCATTATAGTGATACATAAATCTGTATTTCTTTTGTGCATTTTCATTTTCCTGTAATAACTTGGGGAAAAAAGAATATTGGATTGGCAATGCCTTTAGTATGAATATCAGTGGAAGTTTGATTCTTAGGCTACAAAAAATATCTATTCCAGCTTGACTTTTGGACTCTGCTCCCTTGTGGATGCGTGAGTACAGGGAAGGGATTATTTGTTTATGAGGACTTCTATTCACTCCCCAGGAAGTGCTTTGCCTGAATGTGCTCACCTTCTTTAAATTCTCCTCAAGAATCTTTTCTAAAAACCCTCAGTGACAGCCTTTAACTTTAAATTGGGAAGCACTAATGGGTTAGAATATTTCTCCTTCCATTTTTTTCCTTCTGAAAGCTGAAAAATTTGCCTAATTTCAGAATTTGAGAGTTGGTCTTAGATATAAAACTATTTTTTTAATCCTTGTGTAATTATTTGTCTTAATAAAATATATAGTCTAGCTTCTATTTTTGAATTTTCCATATTAGGACTGATTTCTAAAGCACTAGTACGTTATTGAATTTTGATAAAGTTTGCTTTAATTCCTTCAGTTTTTGAAGTTAATAACAAAGGCACAATCTCTATAATTGTGCCCAGTATTATAGAAAAGTTTTAAGTGTCATTCTGGTGGTTGAACAAGTGTCTCTCCTTCAGAGGAATAATCTAGCTGTTTGACCAGCTCATCACCAGAAAGTTGGTTACTGGAGTGTTTTGGGAGTGTTGTTTTTGGTTATTGCTCATAGACACTGTTTTATGGGCTCTTTGATGTATAAAATAGATCAGTATTATTGGAATGTGTTTTAACTCTCAGAAACTGAGCAGAAAAGAGACATGAAAAAGAGATGATACTATTACCAAGCATTGGAAATCACTCATAGTAAATTTGTAAATCTGCTATTCATTAGATTTGGTACGTTTATAGTAACTGATTTAATTACATTTTTGGAGCTGATTACTTTAATGCATGTTAGCAGACAGAATCTTATTAAATTTAAAGAACTCAAGAAATGAACATTTAAAAGAAAAATAGTTTATAATCTCTTTAGTGCTTAAAAGACCTCCATTGCCACAGGATAAGAAAATAAGACTTCGGATAATTTTCACTTTCTTCAGTGCAAGAGAGTGAGCAAAAAAGGTACTTGAATAAATAGAATTGGTGCATGAATGAAGTTCATGAACTAAAAACCCTCATGAGATTACAATGCACATCTTCACTCTTGCTATTTATATTTAGTTCAACTCATCCAATATTTGATTGGGGCTCAGAGTAGAGATATAAAGATATGGGATGTTAATTATAATAAATATCAGATGACAGATTGACAATAAAGGGATATACAAAAACTGAAAAGCAGATACAGTTCTAAAAGGTATAGGCAGCATGTCAGGGATGTGTAGTATGGAGCAAACTGCTGAGAACAACACTATATCATACTGCTGTGTAATAATTAATATGCAGAATGATGACCCTGAAGCATTAAGGGAAGAATAAGTCCTAGACATTGTTCTCTATTAAGGTAGAAATAGATTATTTTAGTACAGAAAGAATTTTATTAAAATTCTCACAACATATTTGATGTTTCAGAGCTTCTGTTGTCTGGAAAATTTGAGGGACCTTTTTCGTACTCTGCTTGTGCCACCAGATGAATGAAACACTGCTTTGTGTGTATGTGTATTCTTTCTGTCTCTGGATGCAGGACATATTAGCAAGTAAAGTTTATTAAGAACCGTGTACCAGTGGTAAAAAAAGATAACATTTGTCAACTAGAGCATTATAAAGTAAGATAGCAGTAAGTGGTAGAAGGGGAGACTACTAGACTTGAAACTGGAAGACCTTGGTTTGAGACCAATCCCTGTCTCTTCTTATGTTAGCTTTATGACTTTGGGCAAGATTTTTAACCTTTTTTCCGTTTCCTCATTTGTAAAATGAAGATGATATTTCCCGGGCCATTATTTCTAAGTCTCTGAATCTGCCTGCCACATAAGATTGTTGTAACAGTCAGATGAGGTAATATATTTAAAACACTTTGGAAAACCTTCATTACCTATATAAAATTCAGTTGTCATAAAGCAGTGTGATAAGATAGAATTTTTTTTCAATCAGAATGAAAACATTGAATTAACAATATAAAAGAAGATGGGAAAGGTATTAAACTATCCCTTTCAAGAATAAATGATTTTTACAGTAAAAAACAAATCCAGTAGCCACAATAGTTTTCATGTCTACAAAGGACAAGTCTAGGTTGTTTCCTGGAGCCAAATAAGTGATAGAAGAGACCTGACTGGCATATTTGTCAAGGAAATAATATTGTAAGCATTTGGTATAATTTAGAAGAAACATGCAATGAATAAATTTAAGGGTGTTTTGTCTTTTGTGTCTGAAGTGATCGAAAGTGCTAGGTTGTAGAAGTGAAAAATAGGCAATCTAATGGAACAGGGAGTCCTATTAAGCAGTTTCAGATCAAAGGGTGAATAGTTCAAATTTTATTTGCAGGTCAGTATGGTCACAATAATGGACAACAAAACCAACTTTAGCACAAGAGAATTAATGGAAGGAAACTAGTGTAAAGTGCCCTCCTGGCAGTTACAATTACTAGTCTAACCTCGGCCCAACAGAGTACCTTTGACCACTGTCCTTTGCAGTGTCAACTCTACCTGGCTCGCCTCCTCTGAGGCCTTCAAAGGTCTCTGACCACAATCTCTTGAATCTATAGTTTAATAACTGGTAGCACACTCAAGAACAGCCACGTAATTTTAAAAGCCTTTATTATACCTACTCACATAATGCCCTGACTGATGCCCTGACTTGTTGGTTCCCGAGTGAACACCTGGTCAGAAGACCCATGTGTTCACTACCAAAATCTTTACCTCTTTTGGCTACTCATCTTGGCTTGGCCACTCAGGCTAGGAAGCCAGGGTGAAGAGCGCCAGGTTAAAGAGAAAGACTGCTGCCTGCAGTGGGCTTATAAAGGGCCTGTGAGGTCACACACACAGCCAATCTGCGAGAGAGTCACCCATTATGAAGCTATCTCATCGTGGCCAAGATCCTACCTACAAGGCAGTCCTAATATCCACAGAAATTACTTCTGGGCCTCAATCTCCCGATGTACTGTGTCCGCCCATTTAAAGGGCCCTTACAAACTAGTATTAGATGTCAGACATTCAGAGAATTTGAATATAAGTGAGATGACCAGAACCTAGTTTGGGCAGTAGATATGATTTTGAAATTATAGGTGCAGGAAATACTCTGTAATCAGAAACAGTAAGATGAGAGATTGGCTAGAAATGTGGAATAATTTCTCCATTAATGAATATAGGAATAGGCAGACTATTTCTAATCAAATTTGCCTCTGTCCTCACACAGTGTATCTTATATCTGTTTGTTCTTTTGGTTAATGGACTCCAGTCCCCCAAATAAAAAAACAAAACAAAACCCCCCCCAAAACTATACACATTTTTGTCGCACTACCCCTAGAGTATACATCTATTTATTTTTTAGGTAAAACGATCAAGAAGTAAGGGTGGTTTGGCTGGTCCTGATGGTACCAAATCTGTTTTTGGCCAGATGTGTGCTAAAATGATTTCATTTAGTCCAGACAGTCTTCTTCTACCTCATCGAGTATGGAAAGTCAAGTTTGTTGGTAAGAATTTTTCCCTCTATGATTTCTTAATTTATCTTACCTACTCTTATTAATGTAATGATCTCAGTCACACAAATTGGGGGGAAAATAACATGCTATTTTAATAGACAAAATATTTTGTAAATGGACCAAAGCATGAATACCATGAAATATTCAGTTGTTGACTACAGTGAATATTCAGCATAGTGCAAAAAAAATTTTTAATGTAAAAAAGTTAACTGTTAAAAGCTTTAATATAAAGGTTAAATTCAGCAAGCATCTGCCACTTTGTTAATAGCTAGGAGTGTAGGTTGAGGAGAATGCAGTTTGCTCTCATGGAGTTCATCATCAGTAAAAGGCTATTTTAGTCATACATAACAGTAATGAGTACATGCATAAGAGAGTTACAGAAATAAAGTACTATTTGAAGTCTTAGGAGAAAAAAGTCATTACTGATTGGAGAAATCAGGAATGCTCACTATATATCTATGTCTGTGTGTATATGTAAGCTTATGTAATTTTCATGCATTCTATGAATTTCTACCAACTTTTATTTTCCTTTCAAGGTGAGTCTGTGGATGATTGTGGAGGTGGTTATAGTGAGTCAATAGCAGAAATGTGTGAAGAACTTCAGAATGGACTTACTCCTCTCCTAATTGTAACTCCAAATGGAAGGGATGAATCTGGAGCCAATAGAGATTGCTTCTTATTGAACCCAGCTGCCAGATCTTCTTTGCATACCAATATGTTTCGTTTCTTGGGTAAGGTTGTGATAAAATATCTAATGCTTTATTAATTTAAGATAGGATCCTTACAATTTGAATCCAAAGACTTAGATTTGGGGCCTCATTCCCTAGTTCTTCCTTTCTAACTGTAAGAAAATTCCTTACACTTATCTCAAGTCTAATTCTTTCCATCTTTAAAATGGAAATAATAACTTAAGTGTCTTTCTTGCAGTTTTCTTTGTGAGGAAAGTATTTTGTAAATCCTAATGTATCTGCAAAAGATGACAATAAATGTGTCAAAAGATAAATGATGATAAATGTGTCTAACTCATTTTTCATTGGTGGAAAAAAAGCATGAAAAGTGGTAATGTATTTAAGAAATATAGCATTTAGGATTTAAAAAAAATAGAAATTTGGAGCAACCAGTGTCTATCAAAAATGTGCTTGCCACTAAGAAATAAAAGATGCACTATTTACAGATTTTTAATTCAGGCCAAGTACTTTGAACAAAAACCAAACTCTGTGGCATGTGAACTTTTAATTCATTAAAAAAGTCCTCAGTCTGTATCTGGATTCTGTGTTATAATTTATAAAAGAAAACATTTAGATGCTTTCTTTAAAATATTTCTGTCATTGTTATTTTAAAAATATATACCAGGTGTATTGCTAGGCATTGCCATTCGAACTGGGAGTCCATTAAGCCTCAACCTTGCAGAACCAGTTTGGAAGCAATTGGCAGGAATGAACCTTACAATTGCTGATCTCAGTGAGGTAAAGTATAATATTTTATATTTGCCTAAAATGATACACACAAAAAAATGCACAGCTGTGAAAGAAATGTGTCCCTATCAAGTATAGAAACATGGCAAAGAAAATGTTATTTCTTTATTTTGAATTTTTTTTGTATAGTCTAAGTTGTAGGCTAAATTTAATTTTAATTTTAAATTTAGGAAATTAATAGTTAATAATAGTCTTGTAGCTTAAAAATATAGAGCCTTAGAATCTTTGTTAGAATCGGAAAATATTTGAGAGGTTATGAAGTCTAGACCCCTCTTTTTTATAGTTGAGGCACTTAAATCCGTTTCTTCTTTCTTAGGAACCAGGTTTTTTTCTTTATTCAATTTTCTTTTTTTTCCAATTATTTGTAAAAATGATTTTTAGTATTTGTTTTTAGAAAAATTTAAATTCTATATTCTTTCCTCTTTATCATGAAAGAAAGCACTCCCCCTCACCCCCATTATCCTACTTTCTTCCCCCAACCCTATCTCCAAATATGGAAAAAAGCAATAAAAGTAAAAAATAGTATACTTTGGTCTGCATTCAGACTACATCAGATCTTTTTCTGGGGGTGGATAATATTTTTCATCATGAAATTGTCTTGGATATTGTATTGCAGAAAATAGGCAAGTCATCACACTTGATTATCATACAGTATTGCTGTTACTGTGTGTACAGTGGAGAAATTTTGGAGAAATTTTTTGAATGAAATTAATTTCATATTTTCTTCTCTCAGTATGAAATACTTATTTTAACATTTTAAAAAATATTTATAAACAGAGAGAGAGCAAAGATTGTATTTTTAAATTATATTGTAAATGTCCAAATATGAATGAGAGTTTATTACTGTGGGGATGAACAATTTGGTTTATATACTATGCAGGTTATTATTTTCTTTTGAAAGGTTGATAAAGACTTTATTCCTGGGCTGATGTACATTCGGGACAATGAAGCTACTTCTGAGGAGTTTGAAGCAATGAGTCTTCCCTTCACAGTGCCAAGTGCAAGTGGTCAGGATATTCAATTGAGCTCTAAATATACCCACATTACATTGGATAACCGTGCTGAGTATGTTAGATTGGCAATAAATTACAGGTTTGTAGGAATTATTATTATTTTTTTAAAATAGTTTTTATTTACCAGATATTTGCACGGGTAATTTTACAAAATTGACAATTGCCAAACCATTTGTTCCAATTTTTCCCCTCCTTTCTCTTCCCCCCTCCCCCCCGCCAGATGGCAGGTCGACCAATACATGTTAAATATGTTAGAGTATAAATTAAATACAATATATGTATACATGACTAAACAGTTGTTTTGCTGAACAAAAAGAATCAGACTTTGAAATAGTGTACATTTAGCCTGTGAAGGAAATCCAAAATGCAGGTGGACAAAATTAGAGGAATTGGAAATTCTATGCAGTGGTTCATAGTCAACTCCCAGAGTTCTTTCACTGAGTATAGCCGGTTCAGTTCATTACTGCTCTATTGGAACTGATTTGATTCATCTCATTGTTGGAGAGGGCCTCGTCCATCAGAATTGATCATCATATAGTATTGTTGTTGAAGTATACAACGATCTCCTGGTCCTGCTCATTTCGCTCAGCATCAGTTCATGCAAGTCTCTCCAGACCTTTCTGAAATCATCCTGCTGGTCATTTCTTACAGAACCATAATATTCCATAATATTCATATACTACAATTTATTCAGCCAATCTCCAATTGATGGGCATCCACGTAGTTTCCAGTTTCTGGCCACCACAAAGAGGGCTGCCACAAATGGAACTATTTTTCCTAATCATCTAGATTTCCTTTAGTATTCATGATTTTTTAAAATGTTTTGCTTTTATATGACAAAATGTTCCTTATGGAACTCTAAAATTTCTCAAAATCATGGAATCATAGCTTATGGATTCAGTGTTGGAAGGTATAGCTAAGACTATTTCAATACCTTTGTTTTTATATCTGAGGAAACTGAGGCCCAGGAAGATGAAGCAGCTTAGATTGAAGAAGATTAATTAGCAAATAAGAAGTGCTTTTCTTATTTATAATGTTATGTCCTTAAAGTTGTTTTTCTAGTTTCAAGTTTTGAAATTTCTTAGAACAGTAGTTAGTCTAAAAGTAAACAAAAACTCAACAATTATGTATCCTCCTTGTTAGGTTTTGAAAGAGCTCAGAGGTCATCTTGTTTATATGGAAATTTTGTGAAAAAAAAGATTCTATTTCTTTGAATTCCTACATTATCCACCCCCATATTGTCTTGGGGTGTGTAGTTGATGAGAAATGTTTCTTAGTATTGTAACATATTACACTAATTTCTTGTCTCCTATACTAAATTATATGTTCTTTGAGGACAAGTGTTTGATTTTATACTTGCATGGTGCCTTCTATACAGGTATTCAGTAAATGTTTATAGATGGATTTTTATGATTATTAAGTAGGTTTTCTGTCAGATACTTTCACCTTTTGGATCTAAAACATTTGTTTTGTCATATAACTAGTCTCCAATCTGGTTCTTACAAAAATAAATGAGAGGCATATTATTTATATTAATATTTCTTTGGTAAGAGAAATTTTCTCCTTGATTATTTGATGGAATTTCTTTTCATGCTTACTTAAAGTTTTTTGTATACAGTAGAATCTAAATAAATGTTAATTGCTTGGTTTTTAAAAATTCATATATTTTCTATATAGCTTTCCACAAGTCTATTCTATCTTAAATGAACAAAATATTGTCAAAATGGTTATTTGAGATCTTTTATTAGTTAAGATGTAATATGGTAAGAAATGAAATACCAGTAAGTGTAGAATTTATGACTAGGGAAAAAGCCCACTCAAGACAAGAATTTAAAGTCCCATCATCAATCATAATGTATACTTTCTTACTCAGACTCCATGAATTTGATGAACAAGTTGCTGCAGTTCGGGAAGGAATGGCTCGAGTTGTCCCTGTTCCTCTTCTTTCACTCTTTACTGGATATGAACTGGAAACTATGGTATATTTGCTATTTTTTCTATTTTCTATTTTAATTTTTTTCTATTTTTCTATTTTTTTTTTATCTTTTTCAGATTGTCTGTATCTATGCATGTTAATTGAAGCTAAAAACAAGGTGTTAAATTGGATAGATCTAACAAAAAAGTAAAATTAATGTAAGAGTTGTATTGACTTTAAATACAGCATGTCTCTACTACTTAAATTTCACCAATAATATGAAGTAGTATTTTTCAGTCATGTAAGACTTTCAAGGAAGAAATAAATTATTTTTTGTGTAGAAAATATAAAAACTTGAGAATTTTTAATTAGTTCTAATGAGACATTCTTTTCCTAGGTGTGTGGAAGCCCCGATATTCCACTTCATCTTTTAAAATCTGTAGCCACATATAAAGGAATTGAACCTACTGCTTCTTTGATCCAGTGGTTCTGGGAAGTGATGGAATCCTTCTCTAATACAGAGCGCTCTCTCTTTCTTCGTTTTGTGTGGGGCAGAACACGACTTCCTAGAACAATTGCTGATTTCAGAGGCAGAGACTTTGTTATTCAGGTAAGATGGATGGTGTTGGTAGTTGAAAGAAGGAATTCTGTGACAGTGGGATGAGTGTTCATTCGCTCACTTAAAATTCATTTAATAAATGATATGTGACAGGAATTAACTTTGATAAATTCATTTAGGTCCTCAGGAAATAGAAAGATGTCTATTATTTTGGTTATATATGGTGGATCTCATAAATTTTAATTAGCTCCTTTTAAATCTTCTTATGTTTTAATTTTTTTGGACCTCTTCTTTCCTGAAATTTATTACATTTCAAAAACATCACAAACCCCTACCAGTTTGGTACATCTAGAAGATTGAAAAAAGCTATTCACGCTTGATTAAGGCCATCCATTCCCTTACTTTTTTGGTAATTCATCTGACCACTGTTTAGAAGATATCATAATGTCAGGAACAGAGTGGAGTCATGAGATTTTGGCTTCAAATTAAATACTGGTTTTGTCTTGGAGTTTAACTGTGTGGTCATGGGTCACTTAACTTTTTCAGAATTTAGGTTCCTAATGGGAAAAATGGAGCTGTACCATAGCCCTCCTTTCCCACCTTCCCGTGAGGAAAATACCTTTCATAGTTTAAAGTTCTATTTAATTCTAGATATATACACTTGAGATTTTGCTAAAGGTACCATGTACTAGTTGATTATTTAACATCTATATATACATATGTATATATGTATTTTTACATGTATATATTTATATATATGTAAAACTCACATATCTGTATACATATACGTGTGTGTGTGTGTTATTTTATGTATTCCTTTCCATTTGAAATCATAAATCATTTGATGTAGAAAATATTAGTTCTGTGTTTCAGTTATTGTTAATTGTAATAAATTCTATTCCACAGTCTTTATGGCCATAAAATGAACTTTAGCTATTCATAAGAATATTATTCTAAATGAAATAAGCATTTTTAAGGGCTTATTGTTTAGTAAATGCTGTGTTGCAAAGATAAATTATATGGAGTGTCCCCAAAGTCTTGATAAGGCCCCAAAAGACTTTTGGGACTCTATGTAAAATTGAGATATGGTAATCTAGTCTCAAACCTCATCACAATTTATCTAATGGGATTCTCTTCTAAGGGAAAAAATAGATCTGTTAAAGGATCCTATTTGAGAGGACTCTACAAAAATGTGTCATACTACATTTTTCCTAGCTGATTCTAGGAGCCCCCAATTCTCACTTCTCAAGTTTTCCTTTGACTAGCTCTCCTAAAAGGTCACAATTTTAAAATCAGAAAGTGGTTTGAAATAATTTAGTTTCTGTCTCCATGGGTATCCAATTTCCATTCTATACATATTTTCTAGGTTGCTTTCTAGATTTCTAAGTGTCAGGAATGACAGCTGAGTTTATTCATCCATGCAGAAGGACTTTCATGGTATTTCTGTCCCTACCCATGGGATACTGAAATGGAGAATTGTTCCAAAAATTCCTCCTTTGAATTGAGATATGACTTTGTGTATCGTGTATCCTCCATACATTAGAGGGTTCCTTTTGTAGAAGAAAGAAGTGATGAAAGTGATGGAAGCTTTTGATTTTCATGGTCATGTTATGCATTTGATATGAATAAAGTAGCAGGAACAGTTATTTACTATTTGTTGTCCCTTTTTTGAGGATTTAAAAAAATTAAATATAAATACAGGTTTAATGTTTATGCTTTTAAAATTAGTTCAGTATAGTTTACATAAAAATATTCATGTCTATAAATTCAGGTCCTTCTATATTATAATTTCCACTGTCCAGAATTTAATGAAAGTCGAATAATTGAGAGCACCAACATTATGCTACATCTAATAAAAATGTCCCCATTTCCAAGTAGACTAGATAGTCATTAACAGAGAAAAATTAACCAAATATAAAAGAAAAAAAAAAAAGAAATTGATGCTATACTTCTTCCACTTTATATGCTTTATATGAAATCAGATAATTATGCTTATGTGTTACTATGATTTGTGTTACCATCATGGATTTTCACAATATTTGCTAAATTTCATAATTATTCTGTGCTAAGTTTTTACTGAATATTATTGTTTTTTCACTGACAGGTTTTGGATAAGTACAATCCACCTGACCACTTCCTTCCAGAGTCATATACATGCTTCTTTTTGCTGAAGTTACCCAGGTATTCCTGTAAACAAGTACTAGAGGAAAAACTGAAATATGCTATTCATTTTTGCAAGTCTATAGACACTGATGATTATGCCCGGATAGCACTTACAGGAGAACCAGCTGCTGATGACAGCAGTGATGATTCAGATAATGAAGATGCAGATTCATTTGCATCGGACTCTACTCAAGATTATTTAACAGGACACTGAAATGAAAAATATTTTGTCATAAGCACTATGTTATGTCAAGCACTGAGACAGCAAGCCAGCACTGGCATTCTGCTACAGGATCGTGGAATGCTGAATATCAATTGTGTGTAACAAAGGAATATTAGTCTTCTAAACATGGGACAGGGAGAGTGTGTTGTTTGTTCACAATAGGAATAATGGTTTATAACTTATAAATCAGCTTTGAGTAAAATGGCACTGCATATGGACACTTAACATTCAGTTTGAAAGGTGAGGTTTACCCCTCCTCTGCTCATTATGCTGCATTACATTTAGAACTTTTCTGTTTACTGAAGTGTTGTAAATGTTTATATAAATATGGTAGTGCAGCATCCAAAAAATAAGGAAGTGAAACACTTTTGATTGTGGGTGCAATAGATTTTTTTTTCTTATTAAGTGTTGTACTGTGCATCTTCTTGATTGTATATTGGAAATATTGTGCAACTATTGAATAGTATTATAAATATTTTGATTAACTTTACTAGAAGTTTGTTTATTAAAAACTTTTTGAACATTAAATTATCAGTATTCCTTGAAATACACCCAGAGGTTATTAAATAATAAAAAAGGCCATTTGGTTCTCACTCTTCTCCCCATGTGTATATTTTAGCTTATGTATTATGTATCTTAAATTGATACCTTTCTGTGAACAGCATCATAACTTTTATCATGGAAAGTGTACTGTATATAATTTGTGCCATGTATATGCAAAAAATTATTATTCCCTTCAAATAAACCATCTGTCACAAGAATTTAGACTGAATAGCATCAGTGTTTACTATTTAAAAAAAAAAAACACAGCAATGGTCAGACCTTTTTGGAGAGTGACATTAAGAAAATGATATTAAATATTGTAAATTCCATGAATGCAAAAGTGTTTTATTTATAGCGAAAAGTACTTTATTAAGGTATTGTATCAAATAAAAAAAAATAGGGAAAGCTGTTTTCTCTTGAATTTATTTGAAAAGGGGACCTTAGGAATTATATAGTCCAGTCATATTATAGATAAGAGAACTAAAGTCAGAGAGATGTTAAATAACTTGCCCATAGTGTCACAAGTAATTTGTAACAAACCCTTCTTTAACTTGGAACCAAACCAGGGGATGACCAGAATCATCTCCTATTTTAGTCTGGATTAATAGAGCTGTAGTGCTTTCTTTCTTGAATTCTTCTTTTCCTTAAACTCTCTTACTTTTTTTTTTACATAGTGTTTTCCT
The DNA here is from genome assembly GCF_048593235.1 of Sminthopsis crassicaudata. Lineage (NCBI taxonomy): Eukaryota > Metazoa > Chordata > Mammalia > Dasyuromorphia > Dasyuridae > Sminthopsis > Sminthopsis crassicaudata. The sequence continues at coordinate 243,412,370 of NC_133619.1, forward strand.
AAAACCATTGTTTAAATAGATTGTTTATTTGAAGAATGTACAATTTGCCTCATACAACAGGTGGCAATATCCTCATTATGTTTAAGCTACTGTTTTAGGTCAGTAATGTATATCCTGTTTAGTGTGACTTTTTATCCTGATTCTATTTGTAAATTTTGGCAGGGTCATAGCCTTTCTGCTCAAAGTTAGTAAATATAGCATGTTTAAAACAGGCAGATATTACTTTTGGCAGTTTACATTCTTAACTAGTGGCACTGGTAAGAATTACTTGATTTCATCATCTGACTGTAAATATTCCAATGGCATTTTTACTTGAGATAAATCTCTGTATGTTAAAAATTAGAGGTAATGTCCATTACCAATATATGTAATAAGCTATTGTGTAGTTAATGTGTAGCATATGCTAGGCTCTCACTAGTAGTGTTGTGGTATATATATGTGTGTGTGTGTGTGTGTGTATTTATTGAAACTTCATATAATTCTTACCACTAGGATTAATTATGGGATTTCATGAGTGTGAAAACTATGTGAGAATATTAGCTTAGATATGTATCTAAAAAAATTATACTTCTCCAAAGGAAGCACTAAACAGCATAGTGGATAGAATTTGGGACTCAAAGAATTATGAAGTCCTGAATTTGAACTGTGCTTTAGACAATTAATTATAGTTATATGATAACAGAATAGTTCTTTTATTCTTTCTCAACTTCAGTTTTCTTATCTCAATAATAGCACTTGTCTTACAGGGTTATTGTGAGGATCAAGAAAAATAATGCCTGCGAAGCACTTTTCAAACCTTAAAAGCTGAAGTACTTTTCATACCTTAAAAGCTCATTAAAGATTAGCTATTTCTTGTCATCATCGTTGTATCATCATCATCATCATCAATCATTTTTATTAATGGAAATCAGATCATGGATTCTCAGTTATTTTGCCTGCTACTACAAACCTCAGTGTTGTTTGCTTTCTGTTCCTTTCTCTCATATTGCATCAACTCTGAGTATATTTTGTTTTGGCCTTCACATTCTTTCTTATATCAGTCCATTTCTTTTCATTTCAGCTGTCATTCGATCAAGCCCTCAATCATTTCATGTCTGGATTATTATAATAATCTAATTAATCTCTGGGTTTCTATTTCCTTTTCTCGGTCTTAGTTACATATATCTACCATGAGTATTCCTTTATCTAGGAATTTAGTGATTCGCCATTGCCTACATGCAAGGGAAGGAAAAGAATGAAAGAGAATAAGCATTTACATAGTGTATGCTTTACAGATATTATTTTATTTGATCCTTACAGAGGCCTGTAAAGTAGGAAGTCTTATTATCTTAGTTTTACATTGAGGAAACTGAGGCAAACAGAAGTTGTGTCTGACCGAAGATCACATAGCTTTTATGTATCTGAGACAGAATATGAACTCAAGTTTACTGACTCCAGGCCTGGCACTCTTTATCTGCTGTGCTACTAGCTGCTTCAATGGAAAAGTCATAGAATTCTTAGAATTGGAGGGAACCATTAGATCATCTAATTAAACCCTTACATTCAGTGAGGAGAAAAGAACACTGAATTCACATTTGAGAGAGTTGGGCCTATATTTCCATTCTTTTTCTTAATATTTTCTTCTCCCTTTACTTCAGTAAGAGATGCTCTTCTGTCTTACCTATTATTTTTTTTCGGTTTGTTTTGTTTTGTTTTTGTTTTTGCTGAGGCAATTGGGGTTGAGTGATTTGCTCAAGGACACACAGCTAAGAAGTGTTAAGTGTCTGAGACTAGATTTGAACTCAGGTCTTCCTGAGTTCACTGCATCACCTAGCTGTCCCTTACCTATTTTTTTTAGTCTGCACCTTGGTGTAGTGCATTTTTCTGTAACCCCATAAAGAAGGGGTTTCATTGAAGGCCCTGTCTCAGCTCTTTTTCTCCCCACTTTCATCTGTGACCACTTTATTTTCATTACTAAAATTTATCACTTTACAAAAGATTCTCAAATCTATATCAATCCATAAACTAAACTCTGTTCCTGCTGCTGTTCAGTCATTTTACTTTAGTTTGGTTTAGTGGTCGACTCTTAGACATGACCCTATTTAAGGCTTTCTTGGCAGTTCATTTTACATTACAAATGAGAAATGGAGACAAAATTAAGTTTTTTGTTAAGTAGACTAGCTTAGACATAGCTAGTAAGTATTAGATTGGATTTGAATTCAGGGCTTCCTGACTTCAGGCCTGGCCCCTTATATTCTTATTTTTTTTTAAATTTTTTTCCTTTTTTTTTAAAATTAATTTTATAATTATAACATTTTTTGACAGTACAGATGCATAGGTAATTTTTTACAACATTATCCCTTGTACTCCCTTCTGTTCCAAATTTTCCCCTCCTTCCCTCCACCTCCTCCCCTAGATGGCAGGCATTCCCATATATATTAAATATGTTATAGTATATCTTAGATACAATATATGTGTGCAGAACCGATTTTTTTTTTATTTTTTTTTTTTGCAAAGGAAGAATTGGATTCAGAAGGTAAAAATAACCTGGGAAGAAAAACAAAAAAATGCAAGCAGTTTACACATTCATTTCCCAGTGTTCCTTCTCTGGGTGTAGATTCTGTCCATCATTGATCAATTGGAATTGGATTAGATCTTCTCTATGTTGAAGATATCCACTTCCATCAGAATACATCCTCATACAGTATTGTTGTTGAAGTGTATAATGATCTCCTTCCTAGTTCTGTTCATTTCACTCAGCATCATGTAAGTCTCTCCAAGCCTCTCTGTATTCATCCTGCTGGTCATTTCTTACGGAACAATAATATTCCATAACATTCTTATATCATAATTTACCCAACCATTCTCCAATTGATTAACATCCATTCATTTTCCAGTTTCTAGCCACTAAAAAAAAGGGCTGCCACAAACATTTTGCTGGCCCCTTATATTCAATGAATCATCTTGTCGCACTGTACTCTAAATTTTTAACCCTCCAATGGCTGGAGGACATCTCCACCTGGATATTATATCAGTATCTGAAACTCAACATATCTGCTCCCTGAACTAGTCATCTACCCTCTTGACCATCCATTTTTTCAGGTATCCATTTTGAAACCTTGATGAAACCATCATGTTTTCTTCTCCCTTATCCTTCCAGCCCTCATCCAAGTTTTCAACAGGTAAATTCTGTCTCCTTATCACTTTCACTCCTCCTATCATAATTCAGATCCTCATCATATACACATTTCATTTATATATATATTTATAATTGTAATAGTCTCCTATAATAATTAACACATTACTTCCTATCATCTGTTATGAACCTATTTTATTCTTTTTTTTTTTTTTTTTTTTTTGGGTGAGGCAATTGGGGTTAAGTGACTTGCCCAGGGTCACACAGCTAGGAAGTGTTAAGTGTCTGAGAGCAGATTTGAACTCAGGTCCTCCTGACTTCAGGTCTGGTGCTCAATCCACTGCACCACCTAGCTGCCCTGTTTTATTCCTTCTACTAAATTGTAAGTCCATTGAACTCAAGGATTGTGTTCTTTACTTAATTATTTTTTCTCATTACTAAGCATTGTGCCTATAGGTGGTGTCCAATAGTTAGTGTGTTTCAGTCCCAAACATTAATTTAGAAATATTTTCAGTGTGAAGCTGAATTGTTCTAGAACCTTAGGACCTTCTTCTCAAATCTAAACTCTTTGTATTGCTAGAAAGTGTTCCTCTCAGAAGGTTTGTCATCTTTGCTGTATTATAGCAGGTAGAAAAGGCTTTCAGAAATGAACTGCCAAGTTGCTAATCTTGTTATTTTCTTGGAGGCTATGTTGACCTAGAGAAGAGCTTAAGATCTTTTTGTGTAAAAATTATATACTCTTCTCAAGCTCCCCTTCTCCATTCTATAAAATAAATAATCATTCCCATTTAAAAATGCAAATAATTTCTGGGAGGGTTCACAGCTTATTGTCATTCACACCTTAGTGTCAGCTTAAATCAACTTGTAGTTATACAATATATAAATAACTCCTGTTATTTGCCAGACAGTGATAAAAGCTAGGGATTACAAAGGAAAAAGCAAAAAAAGAATGCCTATTGTCAAAGACCTCATCCTCTAATAGGAAAGACAAAATGCAAACAGCCAGGAATGAACAAGATACATATAGGATACGCTGAGGAGCCACTACATATAAGGAGGACTGGGAATGACTTTTTGCAAAAAGTGGGGCTTTAGCTGAAACTTTTGAAGGAAGCCAGAGAATTGAATAAAAAAATTAAAGAGAGATAATTACAGTTATGAGAGAGAATGAGGAGCCATTTAAAAATCAGATTCAGGAGGTAGAGTGTAGTGAAGAAAATGAAGCCTGTGTCACTGAATCATCAGTGTATGTGGATGGAAGTAAGGTGTAAAAACTTTGGAATGTAGAAGAGGGCCAGGTTATAAAAGTATTTATAAGACAAAGGATTTTACCTTTGATCCTTAAAGTAATAAGGAACTGTCACTAGAGTTGATATGAACTTGGGGGCAACAAGGTCAAACCTAAGATTTAGGAAAATAATTTGTACAGTTAGAATTGCTTTCCTGCCAATTAGAAAAAGCAATAAAAGAATGGATCTTTTGAAGGAAAAAGTTAATTTTGGAATTCCTTGAATTACGGATCTTTCCATTAGTCTTAGAGGCATCTAGAGCACACTAAATACCTGGGGGTAAGGTTAGGTGGTGGCGAAAAGAAGAGTTGTTTAGTAGTAGAAAGAGGAAGAGTTCTTTTCCTATGAAAAAATAAGGTTACCTAAGGTTTTATGGGTAGCTAACCTCTTTACCACTGAAAATTATTTTGCCCACTGCTTTTGGCCCATTCTTTCAGGCTACTCGTCTGTTATATTGCATAAAAAACCCTTGTATATTGGCTTAATAGTTTTAAGATTTCAGTTTTCTTAAATTGAAGTGAAGCTATCAGTGATGCTAGGAAAAATCCTTAATGAATTGTGTTTGGATTGTGTGGAATTTAAATACAATCCAACGTGCTACTTTTAATTTTGTAGTGGTGGTGGGGTGGTGGTGGTGGTGGAATAAATATAAGATCTTTTCAGAAAAGTCAGTTTTGAGTTACTCTGAATTTAGTTAATGGAGCATGTAGAGTATAAGCTTTTTAAGATCAAAGGAATATTTCTTAGAAGTGCTGTAGTGCTTTTTAAGAGACTGTTTAATCTTATTTCACACATATTTTACTGTTAACATGACATTCACATAATACAAATCATAGAGATTACCTGATCTTGCCTTTGAGATTAATTTTAAAAAGCATGTAAGAAATTACTTAAAATAGGAAATTTCTCTGTCAAGTTTGGAGCTTTTCTTTCCAAGTTTCCTGAAATCTTAGATTTTTTTATTTTTTGATTTCCATTTTAACTTATAGGTTCAGATTATTCATTTATTTATATTACTAAGTTCCTTTGACTGGATTCATGGAAAGATTTGACCCATTTAGTGGAGCCAAGAAATGGCTTTTATTTTAAACTATTCTGTTCCCATAAAAATTATTTAAAATTGATATTTCAATTTTGTGGGAATATTAAGCATAAGAATCCTGTGAAAGCATTTAGGAGTCTCTCAAAATTGTAATTTACCTGATTAGGTTTCTTGTAAGATATCTCTGTTAATTGTGTTTCTTCTTTAAGTTGTAGTTTTCTTTATCTCATTGCTTTAGGCTTTATGTCCCAACAACCATCAGAGTTAAGGATTTCTTCTTCTTTTTTTTTTAAACCATAGGTTACATTTCCTTGCTTTAGTAGATATAGAATAGCTTTTTTTTTCCCTTTGTGATTGAAACTTTTGCTTAGAAACATCTCTGCATCTACCAGAACGATTTTATGAATTCTTCAGACCAGTATACTGGTGTGTTGTTTGGAAAAGGGAAGAGACCAGAGGAAGGACTGGAGCTTGAAGAAGGCTAGTAGGCAGTTTTAACAAGTATGCGTAAAGGCTCTGCTGTTTAAAAGGCAGGATCACAAGACTGAACTTTTGGCTAGACCTCTATTTTATTGCTTTAGGGTAGATTTCAGTGCATTCTTTCAATATTTCATTCTTTAGGGGGTAATGCTCAATTCAAAATTCCTTTAATGCCTAAAGAGTCCAGCTTTAATCAGGTCAGCCTGTTTACTCCCACACACTGCTCTTCTGGTCTCCTTTCAAGCACATTCCTAATCTTTGTAAGTCTTAGGTAGATGGAGGGGTATTCCATCAGAAACTCTATTGTTTCCCGAATTTTTATGTCTCCCTAATGGAGAGTTTGTATAAAAAGTTCATTAGACAAATTAATTCTGTGTTTTACTTATGGTTTTATCTGTTTGCCTAAACAAAGAACATGTATCACGGGGGTATCAGGTTTTCTTTAGTTCCTTTCACCCATTGGGGAGTGTACAGCAGGTTCATTTCTGGGGACTGCTGGGGTCTCTGGGCTTTTCATACTTTGCCACGTCAGCATGTGCTTCTGCAGCTTTGGTTCTGTCAATACCACACATTTAAAGGTTGTGGGTACAGAGTTATAGTCACCCTTAGTACCACCATTCTCACATTCCATCTGTTCCTCTAATTTAGATAATGAGAGGGTAGTGAGCAGCAGAGATTGAAATATATATGGAACAATGTGCCTCATGAAGAAAGAAACTTAAATTGCTATATATAGAAGTGCCATTTTAAAGTAATTAACAGTTTTCCCAAGGTATGTACTTCATAAATGCTATTCAGGAACTCTAGGGAAAGATACACAATTCACAAGTAAGTAATAATAAGGAATTTTTCTCTTCCTTTCCTCCCCAGCCCCCATATCTTCTCCTTTTTTCTGTATTCAGCATTTCTTTTTCTGGACTAGGGAGGTCCACCCAGCTAGTGCTTGAAGTTGAATTTGAATTAAGGTCTTCTTGATTGCAGGTTCAGTACTTTATTGGACCACCTTGCTACCATGGGAAACCCTAGTTTTACAGGACTCAAGTTTTAAATCCCAGTTCTGCCATTTATACCCATGGGAGTTTGAATAACTCATTTAACTTCTTTGGGGGTTCTTTATATCTATAAAGGGAAAAGATTAGACTAGACCTATGATATAAAACTCAAAGAATGGAGGATCCCTTTGGCTGCCTATTTAGAAATCCACACATTATGTTGCATTATATTTTGATTTACATTATTTCCCATTTACATTTACATCTGGTTTGGTTACAGTAGGAGTTCTTGGGCAGGGACATCTCTATACTGGATCATATTTAAGATCTTTCCTAGCAATCTATGATTGTAAGGTTCTAAATAAGTGACCTGGGGCAAAAGGAAAAAAAATCACATTGTATCAATATTTAATAATTAAATAGCAAGATGGCCAACCCATTGCAATAGTAAAAGAGCTTCATATTCAAATGTGTGAAATGGCTTTTCTGGCATGAAGATACAATAATTAGAAACTATTCTTATGTAACCCAATATTTCCCCCCCAAATTAAATGAACTAAAGACCTATTTTTTCTGTTAGGATGATAGTAAGGAATCGGAGTTTTGGTTACATTAAATGCTACTAATCGCAAATCTGATTGTGAGAAGTCTTCCAGGGATTTCATACATTCCTGTTAACAGTTCAGTCCCATGAGTAAATAAGTCCATGCTTCCCTTTGCTAAAATACAATGTGATTTCAATTCTTTTCCTTTTTTTTTTTTTTTTTCAAACAACCTTTTAGTTTTAATTTTTATTTATTCTCTTCATCTCAGCTGAACCATCAGAAGAATTCTGACATGGCAGAGATCCCAGGTTCTTCTCTTCTTTATCCCTTCTGGTTCAGCACACAACCCTTACACAAGGAAAAATCTGTGAGGAATGCAGAAACCTGTTTTATTTGGGACTAAGCTAAATGATCCTTGCGTAATGGAGTTTAGCAGAAGGAGAGTTTAGACAGAGGATCCCTTCTTACTCAGTAGAACATTTTTACTCCAAATTCACCTGCATTTAAGTACAAGAATATGGGTGAGGCTATCACTGGAGGTATGTATTTTCTCTTGTTAAGGGGCTGCCTGGCTGCCTAGGTCTGTTAGCTGAAATAATTGACCCAATGAAGAAGGATACTTGAAGTGTTGAGGAAAAATGATGAGGAAAAAAGGATGTAGGAAAAACGGGGGGATGGCAAGGACTGGAAAAGGGTTCCTAAAATGGGAATGTTGAAAAACATGGTTCCATTTCTAAAAGGCTAAAGCCTTTTATTCATGACAGAAAGACTTGCTTTATCTATTTCTGTTTCTCTTGATCTTTGGGATGGGAGAAGCAAAGGATTGTGTAGGGAGTGGGGGATGGGGGTGTCTAAGTGTTCTTCAACCTGGAAGCAGTAAAAATTAGCCATTTGCTCAGTTGCCAGAGATGTGTTTCTGGGGCCTTTAATCTTAGTGTGATCTTGTTCCTTTTACTTGCCAGGAATCTTGTCTGCTGCATTACAATTCAGCTCATTAAATGACCCCTTCACCTCTAATTTTTGAGTCCTGGGACTCAATCAATAGATTTTCTATTTCATTAATAAATATTAAAAATTATAATAATTATAAACTATATATAAATCATTAAAATTATAATTGTAAAATATATGTAACAAAACTATAAATAAAAATTAAGCTTCTACCAGGTGGCACATTGGATAGAGCACTGAGCTGGAGTTAGGAATACTCATCTTCATGAGTTCAAAACCAGCTTCATATACTTATAAGCTTTTTTAACCCTGTCTGCCTTCATTACCTCGTTAGTAATATGAGCTGGAGGAAGAAATGGCAAATCATTCTAGTGTCGGTCAGAAAATCCCAGGAGTCCCAAAGATTCAGTCACAATTGTGCTAAGTGCTATACTTAGTGAAAATGTGCTGGACTTAGTATAGATCAATATTTGAGCTTCAGCCTTGCTATTTGCCTTGATCCTATGATGCACATTGGAAATTATATATATATTATTAGAACTTGAAGTATAATGCCTTTGGTTTACTGAGGAAATCTAAACTCTAAAAGCCTGTGATCAGCCAGCTATATAGAGTTTATGATAACTCTAAGAATCTAGGTATTCTCTTTTCTAGCTTCGTGTTCTTTTTACTATGTTCTTATTTAGTCTCCTCCCAAGTTCTGAGTAGATAAATATCTCAGACAACTAATTTTTTTTTTCTTTCAAAAAATGGTGCAGGGTTTCTAAGGGCATCAGAAAGTGAAAGAAGGAAATGAAATGCAAGTCACAGTGATGACTAGGGAATGTTATTCAGCTACTGCTGGGATAAAGAACCTGTAAGTACTTTACCTCCAGGGACTGTGATTTTATTCCAGACCTGTCTTAAAGGAATCAGAACACAACTGTGTATCATTCACATTCACGAATGTGATGTAATCAATTTTATAACAATCATTCCAAAACTTACAAATGAATTTCCAAATAGTCATGGTGGGAAACCAAATATGTTCCAGTTGAGCTTACATTGCACGAGGCCAATTTATAAGCTACCCAAGAATGGTCATGCTCATTACTTAAACACATCCTGTGTTTAGCCAAAAAAGGGTCATAGTATTCATCTCGATGCCTCACCAGCCTTGGTGCCAAATGACTTTTGATTGTGCCATTTCAATCCCTCTTTATAAGGAGGGTTATATGGCACTATGGAGAGTATCCAAAAAAACATGTCACAATCTCCAAAGGCAGTTGTGAAAGAGATTCCCAAAAATTTTTGGAAAAGGGCATTATTAGTGAATTGCAAAGTTAGTGATTTTGAAGGGGGACAACATTGTGGTATGGGCAACTTGGGTGATATACTACATAGAATGCGGGGCCTGCAGTCAAGAAGATTCATCTTTCTGAGTTCAAATATAGCCTCAGATAGATACTAGTTGAGTGACCCTGGGCAAGTTACTAAACACTATTTACCTCAGTTTCCTCATATTAAAATAAACTGGAAAAGGAAATGGCAAACTATTCTATTATCTCTGCCAAGAAAACACAAAATGGGGTCATGAAGAGTCAGACATGACTGAAAAAACAAAGACACTGACATTTAAAAAAAAATTTTTTTTAATGAGTTGAGAAATGTACTTAAAGAAAAAAACTAGAGTGAGGTGAGGTGTGTGTGTGTGTGTGTGTGTGTGTGTGTGTGTGTGTGTGTGTGTGTGTGGCATTGGGTAGGGAGAATATTATGTACTGTCAGACGTGGTTGTTTTTTGGTTCTGCGGAAGAAATTTTTCCCAGTCTTTTAATAGAAAAGAGATATGGATGTGTCTTTAGAAATAAAATTGATATGAACATAAAAGATCAATAAAAAGGAAAAATCTCCGTTATTCAGAAATTTTGACAACTATCTTACGTTTGTATTGTGTCTTTTAACTTTTCAAACTGCTTTCATACCCTATATCATTGTTTCCTAAAAACCAGTTCTATTAGTTATGGCAGAAGATTATCCCCATTGGATAACTAGGTCAAAGAGAAGTTAAATGATCTGTTTGAGAATACACAAAGTGTCTTAATCTTACACTCTTGGCATCCTCCTTTCTAGTTGATATGTACATCTAGCCAGAAACAGCTCATTGTCATCCTGAAGCAAATAAAGTAAATATGTGAAAAACTTGGACCAATTTACGGTGTTGTAAGAAAGCTCAACCTCTTGATGGTTCTACGATTTTGCACTTTAGTTGTGGTCAAGGTTCTGGTACAACTCCAGAATCTTCTTCCAAATTTAATGTAAACTGTAGTTTTGGGTTTGTCAGATATCCAGATTCACCTACATTTCTATTTAAACACTATTGTATGTGCATGATTTGGACAGGAAGAAATCTATACATGTTCAACTGGTGGTAAGTGCAGGCAAATATGTTTTTGAGAGTATTCTAATAGAACCTATTGTTTTTATGTGAATGTTTAGAAAAAGAGAAGCTCCTGACTATAATTTACTATATTAAAAAAAAAAGTTGCAAGTCAACTCTTTAATCTTTGGTCAAACTCTAAGAATATTTTTTTCATTTATAGGAATGTTACAGTGAAGCTTCTTAATAAAAATTATCTAAATCTCTTTAAAGGGGCAAGTTTTTTTTTTGTTTGTTTTGTTTTGGTTTTTTGTTCTTCTATATTGTAGATTCTGTAAAGCTATTAAGACTAGAACTTTTACAAGAGGTGAAACTGAGGACAAATGAAAGAAATGATAGGAGGTTCCATGAAAAGGATTCTCAGCTCTCAAGTCATTGAGTTTCAAAGAAAAATACAGATAATTGTCAAACTGACTTTTCTTTAGCAAATCATTACTTGAAGACATTAGTTAGTGAGATGCTAAACCCAGAACCTTTTATTTACTTGTTTTAATCTTTGTCCTTGTTAGATGAGCACATTAATTAGACTGAGTTCTGTAAAATTCTATACTTCAGATTACTTTCTTTAATCCTTCTGTCCCTTTGAACAATTAGCTCTTCCCCCAAAACAATTCACTCTTGATTAGGATATATTTATTTTAAGAGACTGGATATTAGTGATGACATTAGCTCTGAGGGCTGGGCACAAAATTGAGATCACATGAGAGCAAACCTAGGAATTCTTGTTTCAATTACATATGTATATGTTGGTGGTCACTCCTCCTTAGAAACAGGAGTGGGGCTGAGTTCACACAGAGCTGAGGCTAATTCTTCTGTGAACTGTTTGATTACTCAAAAGTAGTTTTGATTCTGATACTCTTAAGCACCATGCTAGTAACTTAGTTGAGGAAATTTTTTAATCTTAAGATTTTTTTTTCCCTTCCTTCTTTTAGAAACTATCAGTTAGGGTTTTTCCTAAATTGAATTATTCAAGAAATTCATCAATATTTCAGGTAAAATAAAAATATTTTAATTGTTCCATATTAATTTGGGGTGTGTGTGTGTGTGTGTGTGTGTGTGTGTGTGTGTGTGTAGGGAGTGGTGGAAATGTAGATGGGGAAGTATGGGTGCATGTATATGTTTATAGCCTAGTCAGATGAAAAGACTGGATTTTTAAATAAAAAATTAAGTTATGCAAAGGATTAATATTGTTATGAATATACAATGCTTAGCACTTAGGAAAATGTTTTCTGATTTAAGTGTAATCTGTTCAACTGAATAATAGCTGCTTTCAGTCTCTCTTTAATGACTGAGAAACCAACTTTTATTAGAATAATGCTAAGAACTTTAAGCTGTTGGTTTTAACAGACAGAATGATATTGTATTTAACCAGACTTCACTGTATGAAACTATTGTATGAAAAAGTGACTTGGGTTTGTCTCCAGGGTTATATGTGCTATAAAAATACTTTTGTGGGGATTGAAACCTGCTGTTGGTACCAACAAAATGCTATGGATTAACAATTTGAACTGAAAATTTTGGATGATTTATTTGGCTTTAATTGCTCACTACAGTAATATGTGTTTAATCCCTCTTACTTTTCCACTATGGTAGATTATAGGTGTTAAAATGTGCTTTTATATATAGTTTACCTATAGCTGTACAATATTTCTTTGGATCCAAGAGTCCAAATAATAATGACACGCTCTTTTTTCATTCTTTCCCTTCTTCCTTTCCTTCTTCCCTCCTTCCTTCCCTTCTTTTTCTCCTTCCTTTCCTTCTCTCCTTCCCTCTCTCCTCCCCTGTCCCTTTCCTTCTTTCCTGCCTTCCTTCTTTTTTTTTTCCTTTTTGCCTTTTTTTACATAGCTTTGAAACAAAATCTTAACCAATTTATTTAGATAATAATCAGCTTAAGAAAATGTGTCATTTACATTATCACTGAACTTAACAGCAATGAAATGATATTGCATAAAGTCTAGGGTAGCAGGGTATCTTAAGTACAAATTGTAACTGCATGTGAAAGCTGTTGGATTGTATCATAAACTAATGCTTTATCTATTGCCTCCACTTCCTATCTCCCTCTCTCCTTAATTCTTTGCAATCTGACTCTCTACCTTCTTTAAAGAATTAAAAAAAATTGCTCTCTTTAGAGTTACCTGTGATCTCTCAAATGTCACATTTGCTGGCTTTTACTCAGTTCTCATTCTTTTTAGTGTCTCTGCATCATTTGACATTTCCCAAATCCATTTTCTTTTCTAGGTTTTTATGGCATTATTCTTGGTTCTCCTACCTGTTTGACCAATTCTTCTCAAATCCCCTTTGCTGAATCTTCTTCAATGTTTCAAGATTCTGTCTTAGATTCTATTATATCATCTATATTCTTACTTGGTGATTACTTTAGCTGTATTAGGTTCAATTAATATCTCTATATGGATGACTTTTAATTATCCATCTTATCTTTCTATCTTTCATCTTTATTATGAGCACCCATACCAACAGTAAATTGCTAGACAAAAATTTTGTACTGTATATACCATAAGTATTTCAAATTCAACATATCCAGTCTTTCCTCATTATCTTTCCTCTCAAAACCTATCATCCTTCTGAACTCCCTTATTATCTACTGTTGAGGGCATCAATATCCTTAGAGTCCCCCAAGTTTGCAACCTCATTGTCATTCTGTACACCTCACCCAACATGGTCAATTCATTGCTAAATCTTATATATCTCCACAATATCTTTCATAATTTGTTGCCTTTTCTTCATTCACAACAGATACAGTTTAATTCAGGCCCTGAACACTTCACCTGCATATTGCATTAACCCTATAATGTCTTTAAATTTCTTCTCACTCCAGTCTATTTTCCATGAAGCTACCAAATTTTCTTAAAGTACACAACTTTGGCCATATCATTCTACTGCTAAATTAACTCCAGTGGTCACTTATTACTTCTAGGATTAAATATGAACTTCAATTTGCTTTTTATGTATTTTATATAGAACTATGTACATTAGGCATGTTGTTTTTCTTGTTAGAATATAGGCTCCTTGGAGCAGTTAGGTGGTGCAGTAGATAGAGCATTAGCTCTGAAGTCAGGAGGACCTGAGTTCAAATCTGACCTCAGACACTTAACACTTCCTAATTTTGTGATCCTGGGCAAGTCACTTAACCCCAATTGCCTCAGCAAAAAAAAAGAATATAGGCTTCTTTAGGGGAAATTATGTTTTGCTTTTATCTTTTGTATCCCTATCATCTAGCAAAGAACCTGGCATATAGTAGGCAATTAAGAAATATTTGTTTATTAATAGATTAACAATTGATGGAAAATCCTACAGCAGTTATTCAGTAAAAGAAAAAATAGGCGTCTTATTATCTCATTAACCTTTATTTTGTTGCTAGGGGGCCTTTGGGCAGTCTGGTGAAGACTATGAACCCCTTCTTAGTATAATATTTAAAAAGAATTGAGGGAAATAGTACATTTCAATTAGTATATAGTGAACATAAAGATGTAACTATTTTCTCATCCTTTTTTGTGCACCCCTAGAAATCGTTTGATGGGTATGGGAACTTCAGATTAAGAACTCTTGTATTAGCAGTTGCTGACACCTTATATCTCCTGACCTTAAAAAAAAAAAATTCAGAGCATTGTAATTTTAAAAACTGACCTTGAAAGATTTGTTCCTTGATATTTCCATGCTGTAAAGTTGGTTTATGGTGTCTTTATGTATGACCTTCAAATCACATCCAAGATGTTGGTATCACTTAAGTTTCAGAATTTGCCTCTATGTAGAAGGAAAATGAGAAAATTTACACCTGTCTTTGGGAAAGGCCAAAACACCTTTACAGTTGGAGTTGTGAAGCAATCATTAAAAGGATTCAGCCTTACTTTACAACCAAAAAGCTTGTTTTATCTTCAAACCTTAAACATTTTTGTCAGTGATAACTTTGAACCAGTCATAGTTCCCAATTTATGTCTTCATCTATTGTAATTTCAATTTTTTTTTCCACTTATATAACTTGGCTAGTTTAGCTTGGTTCATCCCAATACTTCTTAATCTCTATAAAGCTTCTCTCTTGATAAGTTTGAGACTCTTTGCTTAGAAGAATTCAGAGCTTTGTTCTTTGTGTTTTGGTAACTTTTTATCTATGAGTACTTATTAGATTTGTTTCTGTGTTTCTAGTTATTTTTTGGGGTATTGTTTGAGATCTTCCTGGAAATTTTGCTGAACACTAGAATTGTTCTAAGTACCGTATTCAGATGTGAGAAATAACATTACTACAAATATATTTGCTTAATTGTCATGTTTTGCCTTTTCCCTTAGAGTTTTCAAGTTAAAATATTGTTATTTTTATTCTGAAGGTTTTCCAGGTTACCCTTCCTCCTTTGTCAAAGAGTTTTGTCTCTGATTCATAGTTTTCCTCTGCACTCTTTGCATCCTTACATTTGGGAATGCTAATACGTATGGTTGTATCTTTTCAGATATCTTAACCTTCTATTTCATTATCCTTCTTTGTTCTCATTGTCTGTATCTTATATTCTATTTCAACTACTTATAGATACTGTAATACTTGAGAGTTTAATATCATGATAATTGTGCTACTCTGATCTTGGTCTTAATTAACTATTTTTCCATTTTCTTCTGTGCTGTATTCCTTACATTCTGAATTTTTATCATCACCTGACAAAGGTGAAGGAATTGGGGATAGGGGAAAGTTGACTAGGGGTAAGCTGAAATACACACACACACACTTACACACTCACTCACTCACTATTGCTGGGATAATATCCAGTGTTGGCTGAATCTTTGTGGAAGAATAAGATTTCACTGAAATCATGGAGTCCGTTTTCAGTTAGGTAACTTTGTAAAATGAGTATTATCATGCCCCTGTATGTCACTCTAATGCTGGTGTATTTTTAAATTACATTTCCTGCAGAATGCCACCCACAGATGCTTCTTGATAATTCTTATGTTGGAAGCTCTTGGCTCTCCACATGAACATTTCCTATTGAGTGGCCATAGGGAATGATGGTAATTAGGAGACTTACTTTTTAGAAAAAAATATCAAGCATTCTGAAATTAATGAGATAGAGAAACTGAAAACCAGAGAAAATGTAATGCAACTCAGATCATATAATGGTGGAGATAAGAATAGAATTCTAGTTGTCCCATGTCTTATTAAACTGCCCCTTTTTTAGATTATGCAAAATTCTCTTGTCCAAGCCAAATATTTCAACTTTGAAAACCTTCTCAGATTCCCATGAAGCCCATTATGTTGTTAGATTCTATTTCCTTGGTTTCTGTCAAGCAGTATGCTTGAATATTGAAGTATTTTACAAAAGAAAAACAATAGCTTGGATGAGCCAAAGCACTACATCTTCAGTTTTGTATTACATTCTGTGATTATTTGGTAACATAAACATGTACATTTTTACTTAGAAATAAAATTATTTTTAATTGCTGGAACATAAACAAATTGATATTTGATAGTAGATAATATGGTGGTGATGTGGTGTAGTTCAAGGAATCCCTCAGGTGGGATTCCCATTACTGTCCACATGTCTTCTTTTGGAGCTATTTTATTTTCTTGTGAAAATATAGGAGCAGCCAAAATAGCATAAGCTTCTATAGAGTAAGGTAACTTTGTGTTGAGAATACTAGAATGAGACATACATTTTTGATTATAGCTGATAAGTAGTTTTAATTGTTTGCTTATTTGTTACAATGATTGTGTTTTTCTTTTCCTTTTTATTAGGGGGAGAAGAGGACATAGTTCTTAAGCTTTAAAAAACTAAGAAAAGAAAAGTATATGAAGGTCATTAAAATTTGTATTATTTTAATTTAATAAATTTATTATTTATTTAGTGTTGTTTGAGTATAGTTCCAAGTTATTTTCTAGAGTGATTGAACCTAGTTCATAATCCTACCAACAGTGCATGAGATTACCTATTTTTCCACATCCCCCTTAGTATTTCCTTTGCTTTTATGTTAGCCAATCTGATGGATCAGAACTATTTTAATTTGCATTTCTCTAATCAGTAGTTTTTACTGCATTTTAAAAAATCTAATTATTGAAAACTTTGATTTCTTCTTCTGAAAACTGTTCATGTTTTTTGACTATTAACTGGAGAATGACTTTTATTTTAATAAATTTGGCTCAGTTTCCTACATATTTAAGAAATAGGCTTTTATCAGAGAAACATGATACAAAACTTTTTTCCCCCACTTTGTAGGGGGAAGGATATTTCCAAGTATTGAAAATGGAATGAACACAGTCATAGGGGACAGAAGGTATTATAAGTTTGTTGGAACAGGAAGTACATGAAGAGGCAATAAAGTTGGAAAGTTATGACTGCACCAGATAGAGGGACCTTGGTTAATAATAGGAGTTTAAACTTTACTAAGGCAGTAGAGAGCCACTAAAAATAGTTGATCAGAGGAATGGCATGACTGGCTAATGGCGATATAAAAGATAGATTGGAGAAACAAAATGAGATATATTAATTAATATATTGAGAAAGTGTTACAATAGTTTCTAGGTGATTGATGATAATGGTAGCCATATGAAAAGAATCAAGACAAATTGAATTAGGACTGAGAAGACTTGGATTCATGTCCTAGGTCTACCATTACTTAGATATGATCATAGATGAATTATTGAGCACTAGTCTTTCATATACACATGATGAGATAAGATTTTGTGAGACTCAAATAAGATAAAAATGTATATAAGTTGCCTTGCA
Source organism: Sminthopsis crassicaudata (assembly GCF_048593235.1). Taxonomy (NCBI): domain Eukaryota; kingdom Metazoa; phylum Chordata; class Mammalia; order Dasyuromorphia; family Dasyuridae; genus Sminthopsis; species Sminthopsis crassicaudata. Next base: position 243,429,922 of record NC_133619.1, read on the forward strand.
ATCATAAAGTGCTATAGAATGTTAGCAATCATCAATATTAATAACTTATTTGATTAATCAACTAACAAATATTTAGCTACCATTTGTTATATGCTCTGGGGACAGTTGCTACCCTCAAAGAGTATATATTGTATTGGGGGAGTGCATGTGTGTCTGTGTGGGTATGTAGGTGTATATATATATATATATATATATGTATATATATATATATGTATGTATTTTCCTATACATACACACACATAAATACACAAAATATATTTCTAAGTACAAGACAGTATTTTTTGTGGGAAGGCAATAACAGCTGAAAGTATAGAAGGCTATTCTCGAGCTGAACTTTAAGATGAAACTAGAGATTATAAAAATCTGGAGTCAAGAAGTAAGTGTATTTCCAAGCTTAGAGAAAAGATATGGAAATGGGAGATGGAGTGATTTTTTTTTTTTTTTTTTTTGTGAGGATACAACTGCACTGACCTACTTACTCTATCACAAAGCACTCCAAATCCCATCCCCATATATTTTTTTTAATACAGGTTATCCCCTCATTCCTGAAATGTGCTTTCTCCTCGCTTCTGCATTTTGACCTTCCTAGCTTCCTTCAAGAGTTAGCTTAAATCCCACTTTCTGAAGAATGATTCTTTCCATCATTCCTTTCCTCACTCTAATTCTTTTTTTCTTTGATTGTCTTCAATTTATACGGTATTATTTGCATGTTGTATTTATTAGAATGTAAGCTTTTTGAAAGTAGGAACCATATTTTTTCCTTTCTTTGAATCCTCAAAGAGGTTGGCACATAGGCAATGATTATTGACTTATAGGATAACCTGGGGAGGAATATATAATAAGGCTAGAAAGGTAGGTTGAAGCCAGGTTGTAAAGAGTCTTAAATGAAAGCACAACAACAAATAAAGCAAAATAAACCCTGAGGAGATTGTATTTGAGCCTAGGGATAATAGGAAGCCATGATATTTTTCACAGGGGAATGACAAGATTAGAGCTGTGCTTTAGAAAATTATCAGCACCTATGTTGAGGATAGCTTAGAGGAATAAGACAGGGAAACCAAATAGAAGGCCATTTAAATCATTTATGCTAAAAGTGATTAGGAACTGAACTAAATTGATCATATGCCTAGAAGGTATGGGATATTATTTATTTATTCACTAAATAAACTAAGACTGGAAGGTGCTCAGACATCCTTGTTGTTGGACCCTGTCCTTCTTCTCAATATTAAGTATGAAACATTCCACTTTGGGACAGTGTTTTTGCCTTTTCTTTCCCAGTAGAGGAAATATTGATTTCCAAGTTTACTCTGGTTCTTGCATGTGTTATACAATTTCACAGTTAGTGGCAGGAATATGATATAACAATGGATTGGATATTTTATTTTGGAGAATCATTTGCCTTTCATGCTAGTCTGAAAAGCATATATTCATCTCTGAACAATCCCCTTCTGTGCACAATGACGCTAGAAGCCTCTCATTCTTGCTAATGATTCTGCATGTGACGGCCAGCTCTTTGATCTCCTGTGCTTGTACGCACGAAATGATGACAAGTTTCTAACCTTTCCAAGAAGACACTAGGATTTGGTTGGAGAATTTATTGAAGTCTATGTCTGTTTCATAGATAGTTGTCTCATCAGTTGAAGGTCATGGCCTTCATAGGATTACTTTTTGAAATCACATGCATGTGGTGTTTTTTGTCACTAGCCCTCTGGGATTTCTTTTAACATCTTGAGGGGCAGACATCTTCAAACTCTGTTGTGTGAGCAAAAAGACTTTTTAGACTTAACAATCTGACCAATACAATGACCTGCTATCATTTTAGAGGACAGACAGCTTAGAATGGTACCTACCTCCAGAAGAGAGGCAATGAACTAAAAAGGCAAAAATGAGAGTAGCCATTATGGGAATTTATTGGCTTAGAAGAATTTTGCTTTTTTTTCTTTTCTTGAGTAAGGAGAGAGGGGAAGAAATGCTTGATAATTGAGAAGAAAAAAAAAAATTAAAGCCTTTTGGCCTAGGAGTTTGGATTTTATATTTTAAATAATAAAATATGTATCTTAATTCTTTCCCTTTACTGTAAATTGAATTGATGAGAAAACTACTCAGTGAATATATAGGAAGATAAAATTAGAACATTTCAACTAGAAGGGATCTGTAAATTCATCTAATGTTATTCCCTGTTTAATACAGGGCCTTTCTTCAATATCTCTCACTACTGTTGTTTAGCTTCTGTTTGCACATTCCTATTAACAGGGATCTCATGACCTTTAGAGGCAGCCTGATTCATCTTTGGATGCTATAATTATTACAATTTCAGCATACTAGTGCTGAAATTTTCCTCCCTGTAACTTTCATCAATATTCCTATTTCTTTGGAATCTAGCCCCTTTACCACTTCATGATTTTTCAGGTATTTGGATGAAACTTTTCTGGTCTCCTTAAGGGCTTCTATGAAAATGTTCTTTAAAATAAGAAAGGTGAGAGGTATATATATACATTCAGTCTACTTAAATGAATATTTGATAAGTTTTTTACTAGATACAATAGTATATGTTATGCAAAATAACATTAAAGAAATTATGTTTTAGAATAAATAAGCTTTTTGAGCTGGTGTGGTAGGAGTGGAAAGGGCATGGAACATAGACCCAGCATAGAACCAGTGGGTTCAAGTCATGCATCTTGTGGATCTCTCTTCTGTGACTTTGAGCAAACTTTTTTCTTCATGGGAAATGGGGTAGAAATAGAGGTTATCTGTGAGATTATCTCTCAACATTCTCTTATGCTGTGATCTTGGGAAGGTATTAAGATGTGGGATTTTTGTAGAAAATAAAGAGTGAACAGATTGAAAGTCATAAATAGAATTCCTAAGGAAAAATTCATCAGGTTTAGACATTAATATGTAGGAACAAGGAGACACAAGGTAGAAATCTGGGGAAAGAATCTTCTTTAGTTGGATTGTATATCTGTATGACCTTCCATTCTCACTAAGAAAGAAGACCTGACTCATTCTTAGCACAGATAAAACAGGAATGTTAGAACAAAAAATGTCCATTCTCACTGCTGGCTAGTTTGGAAAACAAGAAGGCAATGGAGATAACTGTATTGCAGACAGAAGAAAGAAGAAAGGAAACAATACTTTTATGTTTCAAGCACTATGCAAGATATTTTTCACATCATCTCATTTGATTTTTACAATAGCCCTGGAAGGTAAATGTCATTTTATTATTTCTCATTTAAGAAGACTAAGGTTGTTCCTTGCCTTGGATCATACTAAGATTAGTAAGTGTCTGGGCAGTATTTAAAGTTAGGTTTTCCAGATTCAGCATTCTATCCCCTTTATTACTTAACTATCTGTGAGAGATAAGATATAGAAAAACGAGGGTTTGTGAAGTGAAGGAGCCTATTTAACAGATGTGGGAGGCCATATGAGTTACTATGTAGAACTAAGATGATAATCTATCCTACAAGTTTCTTTTTATTTCATTTAACAGATGAACTGACAGTGCTCATACTCAACCCCAACCCCAACAGTGGCTCCTTATTGCTTTTAAGACAAATATCCTTGCAATTCTGTTTGCATTCTGGCTCTAAACAACCTTTTCAGACTGATTTCATAATATTTCCCTCCGGATATATCATATTCCAGGCAAATTCAACTATTATTAGTTGCTTCCTCATCCCAACCTACATTTACCTGCCTCTGTGCATTTTTATGGGCCATTCCCCCTGGCATGCTGAAGCTTCAGCCCATTTTCATTTCTTCTAGTTGAAATCCTTTTCTTCTTTCTGGCCTTAATTGAGATTCTATCTCCTGCATGAAGCCTCTTCTGATTCCCCTCTTTCTACTCATTTCTCCCCTAAGTTGAAAGTGTTTTCTCCCTCTTCATTTAGGGAAATCAGGAAATAGAAAAGAAGAGGGACAGAATTCCTGGAATAAGGGATAACAATTGAAAGTTCTAGAGCTAATCAAGAGAATTTCATGCACAGCAGCAATTAGATAATATGATGATCAACTGAGATGAATTTGACTCTTTTAAACCATGAGGTTATTCAGGGCAATTTCAATAGACCTATAATAGAGAGAGCTATCTGTATCCAGAAAGAGTACTGTAAAGACTGGATGTGGATCACAGCATTGCATTTTCATCTTTTTTATTTTTTGCTTGTTTTTTTCCTCATTTTTCCTTTTTTATTAGATTTTTCTTGTGCAGCATGATAAATATGGACATATGCTTAGAAGAATTGCATGTGTTTTAATTTATATTGGATTATTTGCTCTCAGAGAGGGAGAGAGAACATTTGGAATACAAGGTTTTGCAAGGGTTAATGTTGAAAACTATTTGGCATGTATTTCAAAAATGAAAAGCTATTATTATTTAAAAAAAAAAAAGAAAGTTCTGGAGCTTGAAGATAAGTGTCTTGGGAAAGAAATAGAAAGAAGGCCAGTATCCCTATATTTCAGAGTATATTGCCAAGTGGGGAAAGATAAGCCATAAGAAGACTTATAAGACAGTAGGGGGCTAGGCTATGAAGGACTTTGGATGCTTAAACAAAAAGGTTTTATATTCAATCCAGGAGGTGGATTTAATGGGGATATGGTCAGATCTACACTCTAGCAAGATGAATTTGACAATTGAATAGAAGATGAACTTTAGGGAGTGGGGAGAAACTTGTGGCAGGTAGACCAATCAGTAATTTATTGCAATAGTCTGAGTACGAAGTGATGAAAGTTTGCAACAACATAATGGCAGTGAGGGAAAGCTAGGTGGCACAGTGGATAGAGTGCATTGACTCTCATGTCAGGGAGAACCTGAGTTCAAATTCAGCCTCAGACACTTACTTAAAACTGTGTAACCCTCTGCAAATCACTTAACTCTAATTGCCTGTAAAAAAGAATCAAACTAAAAAGCAACAACACAACAAAACAGTGATGGTGTCAGATGAGAGAAGGGAGGGCATTTGCAAGATGTTATAAACTTAAAATAGACAAGGTTTGGATTTGGGGCAGAGGAGAGTAAGGAGTCAAGGACAACACAAGTTCTGGAATTGTATGACTGAGAGCATGTGATGCCTTTGTTAATATGGAAGTTTAGAAGAGGGAAGGGATTGGGAGAAATGATGAATGAAGTTTAAGATGTCTAAAAGGTAGCAGGAAATAAGGGAGTCTTGAGATTAGGAAAGAGGTTAGGTTGCAGATTTGAGATACATCAGCATAGAGATTATTGAGATTGTTGAAAGGGAAGCGGGCACAGGATAGAGTCCTATACCTTATAGGTATGACCTGCACACTGAGAAGAGATCAGAAAGATAGATGAAGAAAGAAAATAATGTACTATCATGGAAACTTGAAGAAGAAACTGTAAGAAAAGAGGGTGGTCAAACAGTATCCGAAGCTGCCAAGGATGAAAAAGGATGAGAACTATAAAATGCCATTATGGTCACCAGAAAAGGGTCATTGTTAACTCTGGATAGAGTGGTTTCAGTTGAATGACGAAAATAGAAGCCTGATTGTCAAGAATTAAAAAGAGTAAGAGGAGAGAAAGTAGAGGCACCTGTTGTAGACGGCTTTCTGAATGAGCCCGGCCACAAAAGAGAATGGTACTGTGGTGGTGAGAATGCAAGGATCAAGTGAGGGTTTTTTGGAGGATGGAGGAGATATGAGCTTATTTATAGGCAGCAGGAAAGCAACCAGTAGACAGGAAAAGATTGAAAATAAATAAGAAGTAGGGATGACAAAAAGAGTGTGATTTGATGTGAGTTTATTTGTAGGCAATAAGGAAGCAACCAGTAGACAGGAAGAGATTGAAAATAAATAAGAATGTAGGGATGTCAGAAGGGTCAATCTGCTGAAGAAGATAGGATTGGAATATCTTATTGGAAGATCACTCGTGCACATATAAATGTTTTCCTCATGGGGGGAAGCTTCATCTCATCATTGGAGATAAAAGCAAAGGAGAAGGTACATGAATGAAACGGGTTGAGAAAGGAAGGGAGAAGAGAGAGCTCTCTGCACATGGCCTTAATTTTTGCAGTGAAACATAAAGCAAGATTCTTAGTTGAGAGGATGAGGATAGGGTAGGGATGGAAGATTTGAAGAGGGATGAAAAATTTGAAAAAGCCATTGGAAGGAATGTTTAAATGAGGTTATTAGAGACATATAAAAGAACTTCCTAGTTTCAGTGAGGGCCCAATTGAGATTATGTAACCTCAGTCATTGTGGTTTCAAGATGATTTTCTCTAGCAAACCTGAGTAGAAGGGAAGGCAATGGATTATGGGAGTAATCTAGGGCTTAGGTTCAGCAGAGCAAAATCAATGATGAGAAAAAGAGACAAGATATTAAAGAGAAGTGGACAGTGTAGAGTTGAGCTAGTTCATTAAGGGGTCCAAGTTAGAAGAGTATGCACAATAGTGATCACAGAAAAGAACAGAGAGGTGAGGAGTTGGAGTCACCAGGAAGAACTAAGTTTGGGGTTGGAAAGCAGAGAGCTGTGAAATGACAAGAGATTGTTATCTGATAAGGGAATTTTATAGTTCAGGAACACTGGAAATGGTTCTTTCATGCCTGATAGCAGGATCTAAAGGTGTGGTTGAGGTGGGGTAGAGGGCTGGGGTTTTATGAAATGAGAAACTGAGAAATGATGAAGTTAGGATGTTTGAGGACATATTAATATGTACAATGAAGTCATTTTCTAGTATGAAGGAAGGAGATGAGGAGAATGGAACTAAAAAGGAGTGTCTCTTAAGTCAGTAGACAACTGGTAACAGAATTTTGATTGGGTGATAAAATATTGGATTGAACCTCAAAGGAGGAAAGGTAGAGACAATGGTAGAGTGATAGTCTGGAGGTGGCAATGGGTAACGAGGAATATTCCAACTCTTTACTCCTAATTCAGAGAATATGAGCAAAGAAGGATTGAAATAAGTGAAAGTGTAATTCCTGTTGGAAAAGGAGGCCATCTTATCTGTGGAGGTACAGGAGAGACCAAAGTGACTTAAGAACCAGAAAGTAGAAGGAATGGGTAATGGAAAATTTTAAAATGAAAGCAGATTTGTTACCTTTGGAGCATATATTCCAGAAAATATTTTAGATGTGAGGTAGTTTTGGAGTATGGCATGGTGGGAATTAGTGATGGCATTAATTTGAAAAGGAATGAAAATAAGGGAATAAATAGTGGGGGATAGTGAATGAGGTTTGAATGATGACAACTGAGGATTCAAAATCACTGGGATGGAGAAAGGTAGGACCAAAGGACAGTCTGTTAACCATCAGGCAATGAGTTTTCATTGTCTACAAGTAATTTGGCCTTAATTTGGCTTGGAGTCCTCTCCAGGCTTTTTAGGCAGTTCAGATGAAAGGATCAGTGGGGGAAAGCTGAAGGGATGGTGATTTTCCTCATCCCTTAATGAAAAGAGACCAGGCAGTTTAGAGAGATATAGAATGGTTCTCTTTTCACCTAAAGGCAGGAGAACTGACTCAGTGGAATGGTGAGTTTTACTTGTGTTTGCTTTTGTTTCTCCTTCTAGAATGTATATTTCTTAAGTACAAGAACCGTGCATTGATTTATCTTCTTAGTCTTATTTCCTGAACCCTGCACATAGAAGGCCTTAATGAATATTTGTTTCATTTAACTGACAGGCCATGCCTCCATTCCTCCTTTGTGATGGTGGATGTCTTAGCTATCCTTAATTATGAATCCTGAGGAGTATATAAAATACAAAAGAGCATAAAACTATTTCCTTACTGAGGCAGTCCCATAAATAATTCAATGTTTTAATGAAAGCTTTAAGAATAAGTGGTGCTTTTAAACACAAAAGAAAATTCAATGACTAGAACACTTTTTTTTCAGGATCTTTGAAAAGTCTTAGAGTAGCACTGCTAAAGCAAGAGAGAATTGATTGCTGGAGTTTTTTGTTTTTTTTTTTTTTTAAATGAAAAAACTCTCACAGCCGCCCATTTCTATTCTCCTTTTCTTTCCTCTTGGTTACTTTGCTCCTTCAAAAGATTTTAAAGAACCTTAAGGAGCTGGTCTTTAAAATATTCATGGTAAAAAGACTTTCCATTCCTATTGACAATGATTTATTCATTGTACTGGAAAATTAACTGAATGATGGGAGAGATCATTAATTGGGAAATGCTTGTTTGAGAAAAGAAGATATCTAGCCAACCAGGCCCTTCCAAGGCATGGCCCAGAACATTTATACAACAAAATATATTACATACAAAAAACTTAAATGAGAACAATTTTCTGGTTGAGACTTTGCCTTCTTGATAGGACCTTCAAAGGGTTGAGCCTCCAATAGCTTATAGACACTTTTTAAAAAGGAAGAGCTTGGATTGCAGAGTATGATGAAAGATAAAAGACACATATTCTCTGAGCAATTAAATAGCAGTTGCTGAAGGATGTGTGTAGCTTTGAATGCCTTGGCTCTTTGACATTTTAAATCTCTCAGTTACTTTGATTAGATAACCATACTTAGAAACCTGGTGAGCTTAGGATAGTGTAGTTGCAGTCGTCTTACAAGTTTTGAAAAGGCCAGGAAATCATCCCTATGATTGAAATGATCAAGGGAAGAAACAGAAAGAGCAGCACCTGTGCTACTCTTTTCGCCTTTGGCTTTGTATCAGGTACTCTTAATGATGTTTTTAAAATGTGTTTAAAATTTTTCATGGTAAAAAGACTTTCCATTCATATTGGCAATGTAATAGTTTTAATAATAATAAAAATGATAATAATTAACAGTTATGCTTTACATATATTATTTTATCCTAATAACAACCCCATGAGATAAGTGCTATTATTTTTCTCATTTTTACAGATGAGGAAGGATATATGGGCAAAGAGGAAGGAAGCATGTAGTAGGACAAAGGGGGTAAACCCTTTCTCAGCTGATCAGTTCAAAGGCAATTTGAACAGATTAATATTGGTTGAGAAATAAGTAAAATGACTAAATTTGGAGTCTAGAATGAATCTTATTTAATGAGATGTGGGCTATGGATACATATTTTTCTAAAAATAGTTGAGGAACTGGTAATATTTATTACTTAAAAATCCATAAGCTTGTAAATTAGGCTTAGTTGTGTAGCAAGGATCCAAAGAAGCCATAAGAAGGATGTGGTGTAAATAAATATTTGTTTTACACCTATTATGTGCAAAATATTTTCCTAGAGACAATTGGGGGGAGGGGCAATGGTAGTAGAGTCCATACAATAAGTATAGGTCTTCCCTGTCATAAGAAAACTCATTTATAATTTAATTGATGGTGATATTATGTGTGAATAAAAAGAAAAGCTAACAATATCAAAAAACTAAAAGAATGCTAAATGAAAAGTACAAATATCATAAAGTAGCAGCTTAGAATACATTGGAAAGAAATTTGGTGATTCAGAGTTGAGAGATCAGAACTTGGATCCCAATCCTGCTCTTTAATAGCTTTGTGATGACTTTGGACAAATTACTTATAGTACTTGGGCCTCAGTTTCTTCATCTATAAAATGAGAAGACTAGATTAAATACTCTTGAGGCTTCCTTTCAGCTCTTAGTCTATGATCCTAGGTTTAGATCTGTTAAATGTTTCTTATTTATTGTAAACATGAGCAAACACAAACATCTCAAGATACAAAGAACAAGGAAGGAGGAGAATATAAGAAGACTTTGAATGTTATTCATGATTTTTAAAAAAGTAATTAAGGTAGTTGTAACGAGCTGTCGTCTCCAGAAGCTGCCGGATCACTCTCTGGGAAGAGATCTGCTGTGTCTACTCAAATCTCTCCGACAGATTCTTCTTCCTGTAACAAACCGTTGTCTCCAGGCAGTTGCTGTTAACTCTTGTCCAAAGAAGTGACTTCCCTTCCTGCAGAGAGCCCCGTCAGGCCTGATGTAATGCAGAGAGTCTTCTTCTTTCTCTGAGAGTCCTCTCTTTTATTCTCCCAGAGAATGGGCGTGGGATAATGCAAGGGCTTCTGGGAAGAACCACCCCAGCCAATGAGCTTGCCCCCTCTATCAAGTCAACCTGAGTTCTCACCTTGTAATTGTCCAACCTGAATTCTCACCTTGTCACTATCCAGACAACCCAAGTTCTCACCTAGTAATCCTAACAGGTAGTAACAAAATTGTTTCAAATATCTTGTTTTTTTCCTTTGCACATTTAAAAACATTTCGATATTCTTCATTATCTACTAACCTATCTTCCTCTCTCCCTCTGAAGCCCTACCTTAAAACATTCACACATGTATTCACACATGCACAATACAGGTCTATTCACATATCATTGTAGCACATTCCAATATGTACATTTGTACACACACACAGAATATACATTTGCATGTGTGTATACATAAAACACCATATAATCTCTGAAGCCCTTCTGAGATTCTTTCCTTCCTCCACTTTGCCATCTGAATTCCTGGGATTTGATTAAACTGTCATTCACTGGTACTTCTTCTTCCTTGACCACTTCTTTTCAGCTTCTTTTTGTGTGTTGTCCTTCCTTTCACAGATTGCAAACTCCTTGACGACAGAGACTTTTTCTCTCTTTCTTATTTGTGTCCCTTAGCATAGTGGCTAACACATGGTAGGTGATTCCCAAATGTATTTTGGATTTTATTGTCAGATTCATAATTCTTCTTTTTTTTAATTAATTTTATAATTATACATTTTTTGACAGTATATATGCATGAGTAATTTTTTTATAACATTATCCCTTGTATTCATTTTTCCAGATTTTCCCCTCCTTCCTTCTACTCCCTTCCCTAGATGACAGGCAATCCCATACATTTTATATGTGTTACAATATAACCTAGATACAATATATGTGTGTAAATCCAATTTTCTTGTTGCATGTTAAGTATTAGATTCCGAAGGTATAAGTAGCCTGGGTAGATAGACAGTAGTGCTAATATTTTACATTCAATTCCCAGTGTTCCTTCTCTGGGTGTAGTTATTTCTGTCCATCATTGATCAACTGGAAGTGAGTTGGATCTTCTTTATGTTGAAGATATCCACTTCCATCAGAATAAATCTTCATACAGTATTGTTGTTGAAGTGTACAGCGATCTTCTGGTTCTATTCATTTCACTCAGCATCAGTTGATGTAAGTCTCTCCAAGCCTCTCTGTATTTCTCCTGTTGGTCATTTCTTACAGAACAATAATATTCCATAACATTCATATACCACAATTTACCCAACCATTCTCCAATTGATGGACATCCATTCATCTTCCAGTTTCTAGCCAAGATTCATAATTTCTCAAAGCATAATACAATTCTATTACAGGCATATGCCACAATTTGTTCAGCTATTCCTTCATTAATTGGCTTTTATTTATTTCTATTTTTTCACTACAACAAAGCATGCCACAATAAGTATTATTCTAAGTTTGAGTTCTTTCCCTCTGTCCTTCACCTCTTTGAGGTATATTTCTAATAGTAGTATTGCTGGGTCAAAGGATTTGTATATTTAGTAACTTTTGGAGTGTATTTCCAAACTGTTTTCTGGAATGGTTCAATTGTACACAGTTCTGCCATCAGTGTATTAATGTTCCTGTCTTGCCACAATCTTACCAACAATTGCCATTTTCCCCTTTTGTCATTTTTGCCAACCTGATAGATATGAGATGGAAACTATTTTCTTCATACATCAAATGAAAGGGGTTGATCCATGCAATCAATCTCTAAAGTCCCTTCAAAATCTAAACCATATGATCATATGAACTCAGAGATGAGAGCTATCATGAGTAAGATGGTCAGAATTATGGAAATATGGCATTTGAATAGAACTTTGAAATATGGATAGAATTCAAATAAATGAGAATGAATATTCCAAGCATTGGAAACAACAAAAGTAAGACCTAAGTGTGAATGAGAAGTTGATAGAAGGTATGGGGTGGGGGAGCGGATTACTGTCAAGAGAAGGAAGTTTTGTGTAAGGGAATAAAGAGCCAAGGTTAAAAAAAGGAGATTGGGGTTAAATTGAATGTCAAGTCACAGATTTCCATAGGGCTATCAGGTCATAGATTTAGAGTTGGAAGAAAGATTAGAGGCCATCCAGAGCAACATCCTCATTTTACAGATGAGGAAACTAAGGATGGCATTATAAGGACTTGTCCAGTGACTTCATTCCATAGGGAAAAAAAGGCAGGGAGGGAAAGGATCAAAGCAAATTTTAGTATGATTAATTTGAATTTATCAATTAGTTAAATTATAAATAATTACATCATTATTAATTTCTGCCAAAATTATTGCTGATGGGAAAGACTAGAGGTAGAAAAACTGATCAGGACATGGTGATCCCACTATAGGGTAAAGAATGTCTCTTTAAAGTGATAGCAATGAAATGAAAAAGGAGGTCTACAAAATGAGATTTTTCTTCTTTAATTATTTTTTGAATTTTCTCTTGGTTTTTTTTCAGTTGTATTTCAATTGTGTCTGACTCTCTGTGGTCCCACTTGGGTTATTCCAGTATTTTCTAAAATCCTGTTAAATGTTTCTTATTTATTGTAAATATGAGCAAAGATACTGGAGTAGTTTGTTATTTTCTTCTTTAGCTCATTTTACAGATGAGAAAACAGAGGTAAATAGGATTAAGTATGACTTGCTCAGGTTCAAACAGACTGAAAAAGAACAGACTGTCAAACAGACTGAGAAAGCTCAGTGGAGAATTCCTTGTGATTCAGAAATAGGGTGAGTATAAAAATAGACAAGCAGGAAAACTTTGCTAAGGGCTAAACTAGTAATTTTTGTTTTTCAGCTGAAGTGGGGCAAACACTAAGAAAAGAGCCTCCCCCACCCTAAGGGAAGTGTGTAGAATGCATAGTTAATAAAGAAGCAAGGTTTGTTGGTAACTTGAAAGCAGATCATTGAACTCTTAAATATATTAGAATACATGTCTCCTTAGATCTCTAAGAAAGAAAAATTAAAGCCAGATATGTGGGAAATAGTGGGAGAGCAACTAATTGAAAATTATGAAGCTATGGGTCCTGATTCAATGCCTGAGGAAACATTCCTTATGTACAGTATAATACAATTGGCTTTAAAGAATCCCACAAGTTCTAAAAAAAAAAAAAAAAAAAAAAAAAAAAAAGATTTTAAGGTGGACAGCCAGAAAAAGAAGTGTGAGGAGAAAAAGCAGGAGGGGGATGGTACTGACAAAGTAGCTGAAAGGCATGGAGAACTGGACTGAGAAAGGAGTTAAATACAGTGCTGATGAAGTTAAGGGATGTGGTGCTTCTCACTTTCATAGCTCAGTTACACTTGAGCAGGCAGCCTTAGGGCATTCCCCATCTTCTGACTGTCCTCCCCCAACTTTGCCTTCTTGGGTAGAGGGAGTGGAGGAGTGGGAGGGGCAGTGACATCATCAGCACCACACATGCAGCAGCTTTGTCCATCATCCCCTATGGCATGATTACAAAAGGCACTAATTAATGCTTAAGAGGAAGGACAAGATACATCTGATTTGAAAATAGACACATACCATCTGATTGAAGAGTTTAACTCTTCAGGTCAAGAAAGGAGAAGATACACTCCTTTTAATCTGGAAATTATCAAAGATCTGAAAAGGGCTTGCACTCTTTATGGGTCTACATTTCTTATGATAAGATGATATTAGAGAATTTGGCTTATGAAATTTTAACCCCTAGTGTGTGAAAATCTATAGTAAGGACATATTTAGAACCTGGGCAAAACTTGTGGCTTTCTGAATATAGTGAACTCTGTAGAATACAAGCCCAATGAAATAGGCAACCTGGAGTTAATATACCAGTCACCTCTGACCCAACTAGTAGCTTTAGATCTTTATGCAAACACTTTAGCACAGATTAATTACCCTTTGATAGCATATGAGCAAATTGCTTCTGCTGCTATCAAAGCATGGGGCACCTTCCCAGGCAAACAAGATAGAGGGGAAGCTTTCACAAAAATAGCAGAAGGTCCAAAGGAACCCTTGCTGATTTTGTGGTACGTCTGCAGACTGCTGTCATAATGAACTATTGGTGGAAAATACAGCAACAGGAATAATGATAAAACAATTTGCTAAAGAAAATGCTAATGAGGTTTGTAGAAGAATTATACTGGGACTACACAAAGATGCTCTTTTAGGGGAGATCATAAGACGCTGTGCCACAGTGGGCACAAATGCTTATTATACCCAGGCTATGATGCAGAATTCCCAAGATCTGAACATGGGAAGACAGGGTTCCTTTTGGCAAGGGACTTCCAGAGAGACTTGTCAATGCTTTAAATGTGATAAAATAGGGCATCTGGAAGCTCAATGTTCGCATAGAGATAAAGTGAGAAAAAAGGGTGAGAGAACAAGACCCAAAACCCCATGTCCAAAATGCACCAGAGGCTTCCATTGGGCATCAGAATGTAGATTGACTCAGGGAAACAGGAAGTGTAGCTTGGCTCCAGGGCCCAAGGCAAAAAACACTTGGGGCATGATGGCAGCTTATGCTACACCCAGAGAGTCTTTAGAAGTTCAGTACTCCCACATGATCAATCAACCAGGAAGCAAGCTGATGGGAGAAAGGGATTACAATTGGGGAGAATAGAGTTTTATGCAGCTGGGACTACTGAGATACTCTCTGGAGAGGTGAAATCTGTTCCTCTCCAGCCTATGGATCTTTTGCTTCCAGGCAAATTGTGGCATGTGCCTGTAATAGAACTCAGGAGAATGAGTCTGATTCCAGGACTGATGCTCTATCCACTGTGCCCCACCTAGCTATCATGCTTTTTAATTTTATTAATGAACTTAATCTTCAGAAGCCACAAACATCCTAATAACAAAGATGCAAAAAAGGGAGAGAATTATATAAGAACGTGCAAATTTGTTATGAATCTTTTTATTGTACAATATTCAGAAAACTTTAGTAACAAGAAAAACTGATTTTTAAATAGTGTTTGAAGGGCAGTAATATGCTTTATATACATCACATCCAACAACTCTCTTTTTTTTAAATAGAATTTTATTTTTCCAAATACATGCAAAGATAGTTTTTAACATTCACTTTTGCAAAACCTTATGTTCCAAAATTTTCTCCCTCTCTTCCTTCCTTTCCCCTCCCCAAGACAGCAAACAATCCTATATAAGTTAAACATATGCAATTCTTCTAAACATATTTCCATATTCATCATGATGCACAAGAAAAATCCAACAATTCTCTTAATCCAATGTGCCACATTTTACAGACCAGGAAACTGAGACTGAGGTTAAGTGAATTGTCCAGATTCACACAGCTAGGAAATAATCCAAAGCAGGACCTGAATAATGATCATTCTAATTGCACAACTGGCACCCTATCTTCTTGTTATGTTTGTTTTGCATCAGTCTGCAGAATTTTAGATTTTTCACATTGCTTTCCTCATGATAATCTTAAGAAACTGATTTCTCTGCACTTGTTTCTCCCTGAGAAGAGTATTAACTACCTTTTGAAGACTATAAGGATTTATTAAGGTTGTTATAAAAACATCTTGAGGATGACAGGTGTTAAGAATATGATTATCAGCTCTCAGATTTGTTCTTATTCAGTCTCTAGTTATAGCATTTTTATGCATAAGAAATACATTCATTTCTATTTTTTCTACCTTCACACTCCCAGAGACACACAAAAATTCCTTATCTTAAGAATTCCCACAAGACCAATAATCAGCGTGGCATTAATTTCATGACTATTTCTTACTCTTGTTTCAATCTTTGCTGTGCTTTCTAGTGGAACCCACACACTATGGTGGTATTTTGTACTTTCTGATCCTACCCCAGGCATAGTGTGCTTTTTGATAACTAGTGAGAGCAATGGTCTTGAAGTGGAAGTTGAGGTTGGTTCTAGTTCTGAACTTTACTTAGCTAAGTGGCCTTTATTCGGTTAGCCTTTCCAAAACTGTTTTCTCATTTATAAAATGGGAATTTCAGGAAGATCTGAGTTCAGACTCAGCTTCAGATACTTATAAGCTATGATCCTGAAGAAGATGTTTAATTTCTACCTTTCTCAATAGTTCCATCTGTCAAATGAATATAATGATAGCATCTTTGCCAATTTAAAGATTGTTTTAATTTTTATATGTTACTAGAGTGATTGTATTTTTTTTCCCATTTTGTTATTGATAAAAGAGGTGGCATGAAATTATGTCCTCAGTGCAGGAAAATCTGAGTTCAAATACTACATCTTACATATATTGACTGGGTTTTCCTAGGCAATCCAGTTGTAGGTCAGAAGTGCCACCATCAACACTCCCTAGAACAGTCAAAATCAGATTAAAATGTAATTGGGAAATTTTAACAAGATAAATTTTAAAAAATATAATAGAGCACAGATTTTGTTAATGTGGTTTTTCTAAATCAATATGCTGCCCTCAGAGATTTTTATATAAGGGTTTCTATTTGAATTTAACAATTCTGATATAAATGGCTCTCTAAGATTACAAATCGTAGAGAAGGTATATATCTGAATTGGCAAAGGGGAGTTTCTTCATGTGGAAGTAATCTAGATAAATGAAGTCACAAATCCCATGCTGAATTCTATCAATAGCTTAAGTCTCTTCTTTTTAAAACTGCCTGTTTACTTTGGCCAGTTTTCTTATGGGAATGACTCTTATTCTTATGTATTTGTATCAGGTTCTTTTTTTATCTTGGATATTAGGTATTTTGTAGAGAAATTTGCTGCAAAGATTTTTTCTCATGTAACCTTCCCTTCAAATTCTAATTTCATTGATTCCATATGAGAAAAAACCTTTCAATTTTATGCAGACATGCCCATTTTATACTTCACAATCATTTCTAATCCTTGTTTGGTCAATCTGTCCCCTTTTCTATAGTTTTTAAAGGCACTCTCTAAAAGGCACTTCTTTCATTTTACAAAATGAATTTTTATATTTAGATTATGCATTCTTTTTGTTTGTTGTTATATATAGTATGTAATATTGGTTTAAGCCTAATTATTCCTGATTCCTTCCTATTTTCTCAAATTATTTTTCTTGAATGGTGTATCCTAAACTCAGTATCTAGTGTCATTGGGTTATTGGATACTCTACTTGTTCTATTTGGTTATTTCTGGCTCTTGTTTACCTAATCTTGGGCAAACCATTTAACCTTTGTTTACCTCAGTTTTTTCATCCTGTAAAATAGGTATAGTAACAGTACTTCCTTCACAGAGTTCATGTGAGAATTAGATGACATATTTGTAAATCAGATAGCACAGTGCCTAACATTTAGAAAGTGCTATATAAATTTTATTTTTGTTGTTATTATTATTATTATAAATTTCATACTTCTAGGCCCATTTCCTACTCACTCTCCCTTTTCTTCATTATCTGGTTGCATTGTTTAGAGCCTTATTATCTCTCACTTGGAATATTGGAATAGCATCCTAATTGTTTTCCTTTCCAGATCTTCCTTGTCTAATCCTGCCACTTCTCAAAGCACAGATCTGACCAAGTTGCTCACCTGGTCAACAAGCTTCAATGATACCCTATTAGTTATAGGATAAAATATAAATACTTTTGTTTATCATTTACAACTTTCATAATATTGCTCTCATTGAGGCTTATACATTCATTTCACATTATTCCCCTTTAGGCTCTTTTATGTTCCAACCAAAATTGTTTACTTCTTCTTTCTAAAATGTAATGTCAACTCTCTATAAGAGTCCTTTCTTGATTCTTCCAGTTTTCTAGTGTTCATCTTTTCTCAAAATTATTTTCATATTTATTTTTGTACACCAAGGGTCTTTGAGACCAGGGAATTGCATGATGTGAGTTGTTGATAAGAATGGAACCTCTGAGATTTCAATTGCAAAAATAGGTAGTTGGAATAGTTAACAGGGTAGATTGAAAGATGCTAAGCTAAGACAATTGGGAGTAAGTTTGGGGTTCAGTTTTGAGAGGAGAAGGTTATGATCTTATATTTAAGGGAGATAGAAAACTTTTAGCAGGCATTTTGAGTGGATAATAAAACTAGAAGAGAGAGCAGTAGGGAGCACTGCAAATAAATGTAAATTATTCTGAGGTACCACCTCATATCTATCAGATTAGAAAATGACAAATGCTGGAGAAGTTGTAGGAAAAAAGATACATTAATACATTGTTTGGAAAAATAAGCTGTAAGCAGTACTATTATGTCTTTCCCAATAAGATCAGAGAAAGAAAGAAAAAGAATCCACATATGCAAGAAAAAGAATACACATGCTCTTTTTGTGGTATCAAAGAAATGGAAACCAGTGGATTGGCCTATTGATTGAGGAATGGCTGAACAAATTATAGTATATAAATTGTGTTTGTGTGTGTATGTGTTCAAGGGTGAGATAATCGAGATTAAGTGACTTTCCCAGGGTCACACAACTAATAAGTATTAAGTTTCTGGTATTGAATTTGAACTCAGGTCCTTCTGACTCCAGGGCTGATGCTCTATCCACTGCACCCACTTAACCGTCTCTAATTATGGTATATAATTATAACGAAATACTATTGTGCTACAAGGAATGATGAAGGATTTGGGTTACAGAGGACCATGGGAAGACTTGTGAGTTATGTAAAGTGAAGTTAGTGGAACCAGAACAGTTTAAATAATAACAAGTAATGTAAAGATAAACAATTGTTTAAGATTTAATTAAAAACAATTTAAATTCCCACTGTTTGACAAGTTGTAGAATCAGGGAGCACATTTTAAAATTTTATTTTAAAAATAATTTTTAGACACAGCCAATGTGTTCATTTGTTTTGCTTGATTGTAATATTTGTTATAAAGGGTTTTCCTCTCTTTTTTGATGGGAGAAGGGAACTAAAAGAAGAGATGGTAGTTTTTTGTTAGTTAAAAGAAATAAAATTACATTTAAGAAACTACCACAAAGCATAATTACCAATATGCCACAACTGCGAGAGGATGACATACTGTCCAATAAAGATCAAATATGCCTTTAATAAGTCTAAGTATTCAGATATCACCATTGTATGCATTCTCATTGTTATTTGATTATTTGAATTATTATTAAATTAGATTTGAATCAAAATGATTTTTTATTTAGGTATAACCTTGAAATTCATAAATTATATATTATTTATACATTTAAATTCATCATACCTAACAGTTCATGAAACAAATGTATCTCATATTTGATGCTTACATATAGTGACTCTAGGTATCTTTCCAAAGTCCATACTAGGATTCTAAGAGCTCTGAAATTAAATTAGAAAATCTTTAAAAGTTTCCCTTACCCAGGAAAGAATTATTTCTTCAGAAAAAGTTTCTTTCCTAGCCAATACTATCAGGCACCAATTAGGCTGTGCTTACAATCTTTATAAATCAACAATATAATTTGCTTTAATAGTCTTTTTTTCCACTCTACTCTAGAGTCATTCTTTTTTCCTTGCATTTTCAAGATCTCTTTGTAAGTTCATTGTGGCCCTTACTATTGATGAGGATTGCTCTTCTTACTGGGATCAAAGCATACTAAAATTGAGAGGTGTTTTCCTGAGAGGTTCATTATTTTACATTCATGACTGTCCTGGTTTTCTGGTTGACAGCTATAACTTACAATTTTGGTACTTTCAGTAAATATCACAAACTGTTAGTGACTATTGTGGGCTCTTGCTTGTCTAGAGCAAGTGGTTGAATATGGGAGACCTCAAGGAGAGAGTTTAAACCTATCAAGGAAGACATAATGGAGAGGAGATATCTTGAAACACTATCCACTGCAGGAGAAGACAGAGACCATGGCACATCAACTGGATCGTGGAGACGCTGGACCTGAAACTTCAGGACACTGGGAAACCCTGTAGGAGAGTTTAGCAGGGCAGAGTCAGGCCAAGAGAATTATCATCTGTTTGCTTCCTCTTTACCTTAATCAATTTGGTTGACTGAGTTGTTTCTACCTGCTGGAGGATTGGGTAAAGGTCAGGACCTGTGATTTCATTGGTATAGAAATTCTGAATGAGCAAACTACCTTTGCCAATGCAGTTTAGGGCTTCCTCATACCTAGTCTTACAAGGTTGCCAGGGGCCACTGAGGTTAAATGGCTTGTCTAAGAATATATAGTCGGTGGAAGGCATGAATCATGCACCATTCCATGTTAGATCTCATTGAAGAAGTCAAAAAAGGTATAAATTTCTTTGCCCTGAGTCAAAGCCCTAATTGTCCTGTTCGACCTATGGTTCCATTCCTGGGTTCCAGGTGATGGGTCCCCAGCTCTGGTCCCCAGAATTTCCTTTCCCCAAAAGACATAAAAGGGGAAGATGATGATGCGTTAGAGCTGAGGATCTACTAAAAACTGCATACCTGGTTAAAGAATATGGAGCAAAAAATCCCCTTATCTGTTGCTTATTTGTCTTCTACATAAAACCCATCCTGTCTGATTGACAATACTTTTCCAAAAGACATCCAGTCTCTTTATTTAGATGGAAAAAAAAAATCCTGGCTCCTTTTTATCTCTCTTTTATGATTTACAACCTTGCAGGCTGTTAGCCTGATAGCTAAATCCCAAGTTTTCAGTATATAAAGCCCTCCTGAACCATTTCTAATTTTTTTAGATTTCCTTTAGAGGCTAGTCTGTCAGCTATGGTGTAAATAAACTTTTGTGATTTTAAAAGAATCTCTTTGAATTCTTTCAAACTATGAACTATGACTCTCACACACTTGACTACCATCTACTATCCTACTCTCTTAAATATTTCTGCCACCTATGCTGCTTTTTTCTAATAATTTTTCAGGCTTCTTGTCAATGTCTGTTGAGAGTTTTTGCTTTTTCTAGCTTGTAAAAAATGAGAGCCATAAGTGAAGACTACCTAGTTGTCCTTTTTTACTGTTGTAATTGTGAGAAATTGGGGCCACTGGACTGGAGTCTGGATTAGCTGAGGCATAACACTTACTCAGTGTTTCTCTTTATACCTCATTTTTTTAAAGTACAAATGTCATAACTCTTTCAGGGAGAACCTAGTGTTAATTGTCAATCAACAAACATTTGTTAAATTCTAGCTAAGTGCTGGTCTTCTTGCAGCCCACAATTCAATCCACTATGTGACCCTATTCTCCTGTCCAGAGGCATAGCCTCAACACAACACCCTTAGGACAGGGAAGCTGGACTCTCTTTAGCCTGTTTGAATGCTCACCCTTGTTAGCCCCTGTTTCTGCCAAAGCTCCAGGGTCAGCTATCCCCAATATCCTTTGTCCTTATTCTTATTGGCTGAAGCTTTGTGGGCAGGCTTACCCCTCCAGATTAATACACATTAATTAATTAATTAATTAAATTAGATTAATAGACATTAACCCCTTCCATTTCCCTAGGGCCTCTCCAACTCCCACCTCATTGTAGGTCTTTACTATTTGGCACATCTCTCTGTTTTTTTCAACTTAAAGAAAACAAAACAAAATCTTTTTTATTATCACAAATATAAATATCTCCAGATACAAAGAATGGAAAAAGATTGAGTATGAATCCATGAATATTCACTATGAACAGCTTGTTGTTTTTTTCAAAATTCACTTTAAATTTGACATGAAAGTAGCAACCCTGTCATGCTCATCTGTATTTTGTTATAAAGGTACTTTTGCTTTCCTCTATGTATTTTTAAATGTTTCATTGATTTTTTGTATGTGTCATGTTTTCTGGTCTTCAATAATTCTTCCAACTCTATTAAAAAAATTAAAGCCTAGTGACAAATAAGTCTAGTTAAGGAAAAACAAATGTGTTTTGACCTTGTCTGAAAATGGATAGCTCATTCTGTACCTCTCATATGATACTTTTCTGCCAGGAAGAGGGAAGGGTTATTGCTCACATTAGTTTTCTGGAGTGATGATGTTCAGAAATATTTCAAAGTTCATTTCCTTTATATTTAGTCTTTCTATAAATTCTTCTCCTTACTTCACTCTGTCCCAGATCTTACAAGTATTCCCACCTTATTAACTTTTAATTGAGCTTCAAGTCTATGTTGGACTGATTTAAAATCAAGTGTAGCCTCTTCTAATTTTGTTTTTTAGTTTCTAATTTTGGAATGGAAAGATGGGGACTTTTGCTGTTGCCTTGATTGCCCTTTTCCTGACCCAGGAAAATAAAAATGAAGCATAGTGTCTTGGGACCCTCAGTTTTTTAGAGCTCTTAAAAATAACTACAGCAAAATTTCATTCTCAACAGAGTCAAAACAATTAGATTCTCTCCTTTGATCTCCTAGTACTTTCAAAGAATCCACAAGTGATAGGAAGTATTCATCTCAGGTTAGCTTGAAAGTATACTTTCAGCTCTAGGAAAGCCATGATTCTATTGTAAAGAGGGGTGTGTGTGTGTGTGTATGTGTGTGTGTGTGTGTGTGTGTGTGTTATTGTTTTTCCTCATCTAGATTTTGTATGTCCAGATATAACCATAACATAATTTGCTAGATGTAGCTGGTTGAAAGGGAGGCGAGAATAGACAATTCTAGCATCTCTTTCTTCCACCCTTTTTCAAGGGAGACTTTTGATTCCTTCCCAGAAAGGGAAACAGGAGGTTGGGACCAGAGAGTGGCTACTTTACTGGGCTAGAATTATATCTGTCTATTCCCTTAAATATTATTAGTCTAGAGGAAGTAATCCTTAGGTTTAAATCCTGATTGCTACTCATTACTGGGAGAGGAGCTTATATAGCCAAGGCTTCCCACCAGATGATGGCTCTATAACAAACACAATCTCATAGCAAAATGGAAATTAGAGAACATATACACACACATACATATATATACGTGTATATAAATGTATGTGTGTACATATTTACATATGTATGCACATGCATATATATATATATATATATATATATATATATATATATATATATATATATAATATATCAGATAATGCAAATTTGGCTCAATTGAGGGAGAATCCTGGATTTCACACCAAAGGGGAAGTCTAGAAGCTGGGGACAGGGACATGGTAGAAGTGATTGTTCCTCTACATGTTGGTTTATTCCTGAGATTCTTTTTTTTTCTTTTCAGCAATTTGAAAAAAGATTGGGATAGTGTGTCTTCTCTGTCAAAGGTGAAAGCCCAAAGTGCTCTCACTGACTGTAGCCTACCAACCAAAAAATAATCAAGAAAAAAATTAGGGAGGTAAATAAAATTCTGGAAATATTAGATATGATAGATCTCAGGAGAAAATTGAATGGTAATAGAGAAAAAAATACCTTTTCCTCCATAGTATATGGTACCTACACAAAAATTGACCATATATGCATAAAAGCCTCACTACCAAATAAAGAAAAACAGAAATAGTAAATGTATCTTTTTCAGTTCATAATGCAATAAATATTACATTCAATGATGAACACTGGAAAGAGAGTAAAAATCAATTGGAAATTATGACCAAATCATAGAAACAATCTATAATATTTCATTAAAGAAAATGACAATGATGGGACAAAATACCAAAATTTGTGGGATGAAGCCAAAATGGTACTTAAGAGAAAACTGATATTGCTACTTGCTTAAATCAGTAAAATAGAGAAAAAGCAGATAAATGAATTAAGCATACAACTAAAAAAACTAAAAGAAGAATAAATTAAAAATCCCCAATTAAAAACCAAATTGAAAATCCTGAAAATCCAAGAAGAGATTAATAAAATTGAAAACAAGAAAACCATTGAATTAATAAATAAAGTTAGAAGCTGGCTTCATAAAAAAAAATAAAAGAAACAGACAAACTATTGGTTAATTTCATTAAAAAGGAAAGAAAAAAAACAAATTACTAGTATGAAAAATGAAAGGAATGAATTTGCCATAAATGAAGAGAAATTAACACAATTACTAGGAGCTGTTTTGCCCAATTTTATGCCAATAAATTTAACAATCTGAATGAAATAGATGACTATCTGCAAAAATATAAATTACCCAGATTAACCCTTGAGGAAATAAATGACTTAAATAGTCCCATTTTGGAAAAAGAAATTGAACAACACATCAATGAACTTCCTAAGAAAAATTCCCCAGGGGCAGATGGAATCACAAGCAAATTCTACCAAACATTTGAAGAACAATTTATCCCAACACTATATAAACTATTTGGAAAAATAGGTGAAGAAAGAGTCCTAACAAATTCCTTTTATGATTCAAATATGGTGCTGATACCTAAACAAGGAAGATCCAAAATAGAGAAAGAAAATTATGCACCAGTTTCTTTAATGAATATTGATGCAAAAATTTTAAACAAAATACTAGCAAAGAGATTACAGCAATATATCACAAAGATCATATTCTATGATCAGGCAAGATGAGTTGGTTCAATATTAAGAAAACTCAACATAATTGACCACATCAACAACAAAACCAACAAATTATATAACCATTTCAATATATGCAGAAAAAGTCTTTGACAAAATATAGTACCTTTTACTATTAAAAAATATTAGAGAGCACAGGAATAAATGGTACTTGCCTTAAAATGATAAATAGTATTTATCTAATATCATATTGAGCATTATTTACAATGTAAATAAGCTAAAAGCTTTCCTAACATACTTAGAGGTAAAGCACAGATGCCCATTATTACTCTGTTATTTTTTTTTCAAAAATAAAAAGCTTTAATTTTTTTTTCATCCATGCTTATTTTTTTTTACTTAATAATTTTTTATTATATATATATTTTTTTATAATATTATCCCTTGTATTCATTTTTCCAAATTATCCCCCCCTCCCTCTATTCCCTCCCCATGATGACAGGCAATCCCATACATTTTACATGTGTTACAATATAGTCTAGGTACAATACATGTGTGTGAATACCATTTTCTTGTTACACAATAAACATTAGATTCCGAAGGTACATGCAACCTGGGCAGACAGATATTAGTGCTAACAATTTACATTCACTTCCCAGTGTTTCTTCTCTGGGTGTAGCTATCTCTGTCCATCATTGATCAACTGGAAGTGAGTTGGTTTTTCTTTATGTTGAAGATTTCCACTTCCATCAGAATACATCCTCATACAGTATTGTTGTTGAAGTGTACAGTGATCTTCTGGTTCTGCTCATTTCACTCAGCATCAGTTGATTTAAGTCTCTCCAGGCCTCTCTGTATTCCTCCTGCTGGTCATTTCTTACAGAGCAATAATATTCCATAACCTTCATATACCACAATTTACCCAACCATTCTCCAACTGATGGACATCCATTCATCTTCCAGTTTCTAGCTACAACAAAAAGAGCTGCCACAAACATTTTGGTACATATATGTCTCTTTCCGCTCTTTAGTATTTCTTTGGGATATAATCCCAGTAGTAGCGCTGCTGGGTCAAAGGGTATGCACAGTTTGATAACTTTTTGGGCATAATTCCAGATTGCTCTCCAGAATGGCTGGATTCTTTCGCAACTCCACCAGCAATGTATTAGTGTCCCAGTTTCCCCACATCCCCTCCAACATTCATCATTATTTGTTCCTGTCATCTTAGCCAATCTGACAGGTGTGTAGTGGTATCTCAGAGTTGTCTTAATTTGCATTTCTCTGATCAGTAGTGATTTGGAACACTCTTTCATGTGAGTGGATATAGTTTCAATTTCTTCCTCTGAGAATTGTCTGTTCATATCCTTTGACCATTTATCAATTGGAGAATGGTTCGGTTTCTTATAAATTAGGGTCAGTTCTCTATATATTTTGGAAATGAGACCTTTGTCAGAACCTTTGTTTTTAAAAATATTTTCCCAATTTGTTACTTTCCTTCTAATCTTGTTTGCATTAGTATTATTTGTACAGAAACTTTTTAGTTTGATGTAATCAAAATCTTCTATTTTGTGATTACTCTGTTATTTAATGTACTAGAAATGTTAACTATAAAATAAAAGAAAAAAAATGGAAGGAATTATAATAAGCAAGGAGGAAACAAAATTATCACTTTGTGAGATGAAATGTTATATTTAGAAAATCCATTTAAAAGTTCTTGAAATTATTAATAACTTTAGCAAAGTTGCAGGTTACAAAATAAATCCACATAGGTCATCAGCATTTCTATATATGACCAAAAAAGTTAAGCAGCAAGAGAAAGAGGAATGCCATTGAAAATAATTGTGGACAATATAAAATATCTGGGAGTCTACCTGCCAAGACAAACCCAGAAAATAGATGAACACCATTACAAAACACTTCAGAAAAATAAAATCAGATCTAAACAATTAGAAAATATCAATAGCTCATGGGTAGGCTAAGCCAATATAATAAAATTACAATTCGATCTAAATTCATTTAGTTATTTAATGCCATGCCAATCAAACTAACAAAATAATATTTTTAGAACTAAAAAAATAAATTTTTTTCTAGAAGAATAAGAACTCAAGGATATCAATAGAATTGATTAAAAAAAAAAGGTGAAAGAATGTGTTTTACACCAGCTTTCAAACTATCACAAAATATTAATTATCAAAACAATCTGAGACTGGCTAAAAAAAAATAGATTGGTGGATCAATGAAATAGATTTGAAACAAATTACATTATAGTAAATGATCATAATAATCTAGTATGTGATAAGCCCAAAGATCTAAACTTCTGGAATAAAAACTTATTATTTCATAAAAACTTCTAGGAAAACTGGAAAACAGTATGGCAGAAACTAGGTATAGACCAACATCTCACAATGCCTACCAAGTTAAGATCAAAATGGGTGCATAATTTACACTTCAAAGGGTGATACTATAAGCAAATTAAGAAAGCATGGAATAGGGGCAGTTAGATGATGCAGTGGATAGAGCACAAACCCTGAAGTCAGGAGGACCTGAGTTCAAATTTGTCCTCAGATACTTAACACTTTCTAGCTGTGTGAGCAGGGGCAAGTCACTTAACCCCAATGACCTCAGCAAAAAAGAGAGGGGGGGGGAGTATGGAATAATTTATATGTCAGATTTACGGATAAGGGAAGAATTTAGGACCCAGGAAGATATAGAGAGCATTACAAAATAGATAATTTTGATTATACAAAATTAAAGAGTTAAACCAATGCAATGAAAATTGTAAGGAAAGCAGAAAACTGGGGAAAATTTTGTGAGAACTGAGTCAAGTTTGTAAAAACATGTCATTTCCCCAACTGATAAGTGGTCAAAAGATATAAACAGGTACTTTTCAGACAAAGAAATAAATTAAAGCTATTTGAAATAATATGAAAAAGTGCTGTAAATCACGATTAGAGAAATGCAAATTAAAACAACTCTGAGGATATTGAAAGAGATGTGGGAAAACCTCAGACACTGATAGATTGTTGGAGTTGTGAACTGTGGAGCAATTTTGAACTATGTCCAAATGGCTATAAAACTATGCAACAATACTCTTTGACCTAGCAAAATCCCAGCTAGGTAGAATGCTGGGCCTGGACTAATAGTGCTGTTACAGTGTATAATGTTCTGATTCCGTTCACTTCACTATGTATTAGTTCATGTAAGTTCATGGTATGTTGATGTGCTGGCGTGCTAACATTTTTGTACCAGGAAACTATTGATAAGATTACAGCCTAAATCATAAGGATCACTTAAAGAATTTCCTTATATATAAAGGAAAAATTTCCTAATATATAAAGGGTATAAAAACAACCAAAAAACAAACTAGTCTTATTGTATAATAGAAGCTAACAAATCAGGGGATTGGGGAAAGTCTTGTGCATATACAGGGGCATTTGAGCTGAGCCTTGAAGGAAGGTAAGAATTTTCACAGATTCTGGTGAAGAAAAAGGAAATTCCAAGTATGGGGGAACTGCTTTGGTACAAGGTCTGGAAATGATATATCCTCTATGGTGGATGTCAAATAGTTGATTTGATTTAAATATAAAACATGTGCAGGCAAATAATATGACAAATTCTGGAGGGCAAATTAAAGTTAGGTTATGAAAATCTTGAAAGACCAAATAGAGGAGATTTTTTTTTAAATCAGAGGCAATAGTTAGTCCCTGAAGCTTCTTATACAGACTCTTGATGTAAGACTGCCTCACATTGCACCCAAAGGCATGATTTTTAGGGTTTTTGATTCCATGGCACTTTGTGTTTGGACATCTAGGTTGTGCTATGGATAGAATGCTAGGCCTGGAATCATGAAAGTCTGAGTTGAGACCCATCCTCAGATATTCACTAGATGTGTACCACGGATAAGACACATAACCTCAGTTTGCTTCAGTTTCCTCATGTATAAAATGAAGATAATTGTGGTATTTGCCTTCCAAGGTTGCTATGAGGATTAAGATAATATTAATAAAAGGCTTAGCACAATTCCTGGAACAATTCTTTAAAATGTAGCTTTTATTGTTGTTGTTTTTATTTTCACATAGGTTAAAAACTGTTGGCCTCTTGTTCACTCTTATTTATTGTCTGGCACAGAGAAAACTCACTCCTAAAATGTATTTTTCTTTTTGTTTTGTAACCACTAGGGGTCACAACAGGTTTAGACTTGTGGTCTGATGAGGTTGATTTTATAAGGTCCAGTTTCATAATAATTCCATTCTTGGAAATTTACTTAGGAAACATCTGAACAACTCATGATTACATCATCCCCATGAACAAAGGATCACAAGGAAATACACAAGTCAGACATGGGTGGATAGAAGAAATAAGATTTGAAAAACAGTCAGATGGACTCTTTAATGGAACTTGGCCAGTAGCATCCAGTTGGAAAGGCAGGTACCAGGAATAAGGACCACCATTTTCTCATGTCTATTTTTTCCTTCCTGGCCATCTGATTGAGTGTTTTCAGTAAAACAAACAATTAAATATGGTCTTAGTTTTCACTACTTGGAATTTTGTTGGAAGCCGGGGTTTGGGGTAAGGGAACTGTGATGTTCCATTAAACACAGTAGTCACACACTGATGGGCCATGTAATGGGTGTGAGAAGGAAACTTTACCAAACTTTACCTCTTAAGGTATATTCTTTCTCCTTTTTGAGGGCTTTCTGTCTAGTCCCATCCTGGTGAAATTGTGCCTTCTATCTGCCTTTACTTGTTAGTTTCCTCTCTTCTCGAGTTTTGAAAAAAAAAAAAAAAAAACAGCTTCTAAAATTGTTAGCAATTTAGGTTCTCCCTGAAAGGAAACCAGTCTAAAACTTGCCAAAAGGATTATTGCACTTTAACTTAAAAACACACAAAGCATGTATTCCAATAAGTAAGGGAAAATATTTCCATACTTAAAGGGAATAACCTCTATTCATACTTTGAAATAAAATAGTTTTATTTTGCTTTCTATGCTAAATTAATTCAAGCTTTAAATTTCAATTAAAACCAAATCAGTTGAAAGCTCACCCATCTCAAATCATTTTTTGCACCCTTCTCACTACCCCTGAAAGATTGCTAATAGGAAGGAGTTTCAAGAAATTATATTGCCATTTCCTTAAGAGTACCTGAAAAAGAAATAGTCTAACTGTTCAGAGATAGATAACTACAGCAGAGACCAATAAAAAAGATTGGCTATGATCTGATAAAAAGGAAAGAGTATCAGGGTCATGAACTTTTTATATATGTACCTACCAACTTTTATTTTTTTCAAATTCTAGTTGTGGAGATCCAGGACTATACTCTAATCATAGACTCCTGAAGACTCTTCAAATAAAATTTTATTATAATGAAATAGAACATATTAGGGAGATTATAAAAATTAGATATCAACATTTAATTACTAGTATATTGTTTACTCTTTCTACATTCTAATTAACTACTACATTCTAATGCGAGGTCTTCACTCAATTTATCCCATTCATCCTTATCCTTCTTTCTCCTTCTAATGGGTATAATAAAACTTATAATACTTACCTCACATGGCTGTGAGAGAATCAAGTGAGATTTCAGCTATGGTTATAATATTTACTCATGTAAATGGGGTAGACTTTTCTATGTGGAGGAGCATCTTTGGAGGATGCATAAACATTCTTTGTTTGGTTTCAGTTTGCCACATGAACTTTTAGTTTCTGACCATCTAATTGACTAAGATGCCACAAGAACCAACAATCAACCAAATGTTGAACTAAACTGAGTACCTTCTATACCTAACCAACCCCCAGGTCTTCTATCTCTCCAGCTGAAAGACATTTTTGTCATCACACATTACAAGTCCTTCTCTATGTCTTTCATCATGTATTGTCAAATGCATGATGGCTCCTCCATTGGTAGATTGAAACCAGGCAGAGAATAGTTATTTTTCCTTTAAGGACTGACCTTCCATTGTCAGTTGTACTCCTGTCATAGTTATTTTCAAGAAACGTTTATTTTAAACCTTAGATAAATATGGTTTTTCTCGGAAAACTAATTCATGACATTCTTAGATTTACTTCTTCATTTCTCTACATCTGTCTTTATTCCCATTTTAATTGTAGGAAAAACAACCTCCTGTGTTTTGTTAGTTCAATGAAACTGAAGGATTTTTTTCCCTTGATTTTACGCTTGCTTTAACAGGAAGGATGAGAAATGCCATTAAAAAAAAGATGAGTTTTCAAGATGAGATAAAAGAGTATTTCCATCCTTTTTTGTAACTTATCATTCATTACTTATATCTGACAGAATGGGATGAATCCATCATCACTTGCTTCTTTCAGTGATCAGTGTTTATATATTAGATGATGAATTAACCTTTATGACTTTAGGCAAGTCATTTCTCCTTTCATGGCTTCAATTTTCTTAACTTTAAAGGAGAAGGTAGAAATAGGATCTGACTCTGAGATCTTTTTCTAGTTCTAACAAGTTATGAACCTCTCTGTGCATTTTGGGAGAAGCTGACCACTAGGGAGCAGTATGAGCTTATTGTTCTTAATCTCAGAGAAACTTTGAGACCCAAGGAGAAAGAATTGAGGGAGCACAGGAGAGAAAAGGGATCTAGCAGAATGTTTGAAATTGTTGCATTTTACATTTTGTTACTTTGGTAAAAATCTTGGTTTACTGAGAATGCTGAATATTCTGTGTGATAACAAAAATTTATGACCTCATCTTTTTGTTCTTCTCTATCTGTATAACACAGCTGCTGGTGCTGGAAGTTATCAATAAAGGGATTGCAACATAATAATAAAAGCTTTACATTCCTTTGCAAACATTTTATGAGCAGAGCTTTTGTTTATACCTTTATTTAGATTTGTAAAAAAAAAAACCAAAAAAAAAAAACCTCTGTGTATTTGGTTGCCCTTGGAGACCTTTATACTATGTAGAAATGTGGTAAACAAATTAAATGCAGTGGATATAAAGTAGCAGGATGGAAGTACTTTGTCAGGAAAAGGAATATCAACTCATAAACATTCCTTGTAATCTATGGTCCATAAGGCTATTCAAAATTGTGAAAAAGACATGAGACAAATGTCCTACTGTCCAATGTCTTAATTTCCCTCAATGGAGGAATTGGGTCACTTTTAGGATTACAGGATCATAGAAGTAGAAAAATTTTTAGAAGTCGTTGAGTTAGGAAAAAGCAGCCCACAGAGTTCAACCGACATGCCCAGACAGGACAGAGTAAGGTAGCAAGATGCACAGTACATACAATGTTAGCTTTAGGATTAAGAGAACCTGAGTTCAAATCCTGATTTGGATATTTACTAGATATTTGTCCACAGGGTTATGCCATTTAACTTCTTAAACCATCTGTAAAATAGGGATGAATCATAGCACTTACCTTCCAGGGTTGTTGTGAAGATCAAATAAGATAACATATTCAAGCTACATATTTGCAGTTATTATTGTCAAAGGTCACATAGTAAGTACATGAGGGGAAATTTGAGTACAGGTGTCCTTCCTACTAAACCAATGATCTATAGTCTGGATTGCTGGAAGAACTTGGCAGATAGAGAGTCTGAAGAATAACTTTAGAGAACTGAATTTGTTACAGCAATATTTGTACGTTTATAACTTCTTTTTTCTCATACAACTCCTGTCATCCTTCTTCCATCATCCCTTCCCTCTTTTCTTTTGTAGTTGTGCTTTTCTCTATGGGAGCTTCTTATGTAGCTATGGCTCCCACATCTTCTTACCTTCTTTATCTTGCCCTTATAGAGTAGACTATAAATAAGACTTACTAACCCCAGGCCAGAAATCTCAGGATTCACCTAACCCTTTAGGAATATAATCTATTTCCAAATTATTTTTTCTTCCCCTCTGATGCAAAAGATCCAGAATTTAGTCTCTTCCCATTATTTTTACTACTTTGGATGATCGGTTTGGTGACCTACTTCCTGAACTACTTCAACTTTTTCTCAGAATTCTATACTTAGATGTTAATGAAATATTAACTGAACAACTCTTATATGTTTACTTAATTTAGTTGGTGGTTCAGATCTGGAGTCTACTTGAGCTCAAATTCCATTTCAAATACTTATTAACTATAGGAATCTTGGGCAAGTCACTAAACGACTGCCTTTCTCAGTTTCCTCGTCTATAAAATGGGGATGGTAATGGCATCTAATTCCCAGGGGTGTTGTGAGGAGAGAATAAGATAATACTTATAAAGCATTTTGAAACTATTAAACTACTATATAAAAACTAGTTACTTTCTTTTTTAAATTGTAGCTATATTTATTTCTTACTAGATTTTAAATTGCATGAGGATAGAGACTATATTTTATCTAAATTTTGTATCTTAGCAGCTAACAAAAGGATTTTTCCAGAGAAGGAAGTAGCAAATCTTGAAATAAGAAAAAAAAAAAGATACTAATATGTAATTATAGGATTAATTAATATAATTAACATATTTTATTCATATAAATGAAATATAAGATCCTTTCCTCCAAGGAATTTGTAATATTTTCAAAGAAATTAAACTGAAAAGCCAATTGGAAAGAAAAATAGACAGTGACCAAAATATTAGGTATTTGAGCAAAATTAAATATCAATAAATTCTAAAAATGTAAGTTCCAGACAATATCTTATTTAGGCAATCAAGACAAAATATGGTGTTTATTGACTAGAATTCATCAGGAATGCATAAGTGGAATTTGAAATGGTTCTTGATGAATTAGTAGGATTTAGGGAGTTTCCAATGGCGTAAGTAAAGACTAAGGTATGAAAGGGCATGCCCAAGTTGTTGTAGAAAAAGTATATTTGGGCAAATGGTGGCATAGAAAGTTGGGTGGGTGGGCAGGCCCAGTTGATAGAGTCCCTTGAATAATAAGGGAGGAATAGGGTCATAATTTGCTGGGTAATGGAAGCCATGACAGGTTTTGGAGCAGGATAGTGATTTCGGTACTAGTCTTCTTCACTTCAAACAGTTCTTACCAGTCAGTCACACAATAAGCTTTTATTTAAGATTTGTTGTGTCAGGTGCTATGCTAAATGCAAGGCATAAAAAGAAAAGAAAGTACAAATTCCTGTCCTCCAGAAGCTCAAATTCTAATAGGAGACACAAGATATAAGAAAAAAAAAATGTACACACAAGATACATACAGTGTAAATGGAAGGTTATCCCAGAGAGGTCACAAACTGTGATATGATGGTTGTGGGGAGACTAAAAAAAGTTTCCTACAGAAGGCTGGATTTGAGTTGAGTCTTGAAGGAAGATAGGGAAGCCAGAATGTGAAAATAGGAAGGAAGAGCATTCTAGGTAGGGAAAATATGCATTGAAAAGGCATGGATGGAATCAAGAAGTGAAGTATCTTGTTCAAGGAACAGAAAGGCCAGATTACAGAGTACCTGAAGGCATAAAGTTTACTTATCTTCTGTAGTTCAAATTCAGTCTCAGACATTTGGGCCTATCATCTGTAAAATGAGTGGGAGAAGGAAATGGCAAACTACTCTAGTGTTTTTGTCAAGAAAACCCCAAATGGGGTCACAAAGAGTCAGATACAACTGATAATAACCGAACAAAATATAAAAAGGCTAGACATGTAGGAAAGAACTAAACTATAATTTAGTAATTAAATTTAAAAATTAATTTAAATTTAAAAAATAAATTTAAAAAACAAAGCAGAAATTTTTCTACTCAGTCTTGCAAATAATACTGACTTATTGGAATTTATTGAGTAGTGGAATTTCTTTGTTAGGCCAATGTAGTCTCCATTTTTTTTTCATTGATTATGTAATTATCCTTTATAAAGTTCTATGATACCTTCTTGTTAGCTATGAATCAGGACCAAAATATCACTTGCTTTCAAATCTATCAGTAGGCTTCTTGGGTCTCCTCTCATCCTTCATTTCAACTTATTATTCCCTCTGATCTTCTCAGATAATTCATTGCAACCCTCATTTGCTTAAACCACAGCCACTTTATATTTTCAACTTATTGATTTATTTCTGAAAAGCCCTTTTTACCTTTATCCCTTTTCAGGTTATCATCCTGCTTTTGTTCAAACATTCAAATTAGGCTGAGACATTTACTGAAATGCTGGTGATATGTATCCCCTATTCAAAATTCATGACTCTTCATCACTTCATCATTCTTCATCAAGTCCTTATAAATCCTTTGAAAAATATTACAATTTAGAATGTGCACCACTGAAGAAAACAGATTGTAAGTTTTAAGGTTGAAAGCAGGAACCAAATTAAAAGACTGGAAAAAGATCTTTACAAGTACTTTGGTTTTCTTCAGACAACACATTGTATTTGGGATACATGCATTTAGGTAGTCACCTCTTTAAAAATGTTGAGATATCTATTAAAATATTATTCTAAAATTTCTGTGAATTGGTGTTTAACTTCAAGAAATTGTGGGCAACAGTTTGATATGTGTCAATTGTCTGGTTCTTATTGCTCAAGTTCACCAGGATGTTTTAAGGTCTATTTCTGTAATGGGAAGATTTGTTTTTGACAATCCACTAAAAACAGTGAATTTTTGATTTGTAGTTCTAGCTACCAGGTCATGTTTTGCTAGGTATTTTGTAGGTGCTTGGTTTCATAGCCTACAGTGGTTGTCTTTACCATTTCCTTTTTCATCTACTTTGATCACTAAGTTCATGACCAAGTTCATGCAAATGTTACCCATGAATTCCACTTTTGGTTTTTTGAATCATTGTATCCATATAGAAATAAGCTACTCAAGTAAACATCCAACAAATCTGATAGTATGTACTTGTTAGCTGTTTTTGCTATTGCTTGGCAAAATGATGTCTTCTTATTCCAAAAATATTTTTGAAGGTTTTTGACCCTTTTGTCATTTGCTCTAAAAATGCTGATCAATTATCTTGTTAATAATCTTGTTAAATGCAGGGGATAAAAAAAGTAGATGGTTCTTATGTTTTGTAAATTTAATTTAGTGTTTTATTCATGACATTTTCCAAAATCTTATTTATTTTAGGTTATTTTCAAAATCTGTTATTCATTTTATAGTTACAAAATTGTACATTGAGACTGATACATTGCCTAGACATTAATTGTCTAAAATGTGTTCTTCCTATTCACCTTTGACTTCAGAATGATACTGTATCTCTTGATACATTTAGTCATAACTTTTGCCTTAATATCTTTATGCTTGATGTCTTTTTCCTGGAAAAGAACAAAGTTTTTTAGTTATTACTTTCATTCATTGATTCAATATGATCTCTAAATTCATATTATAATCTTTCAATCTTTATCTTTCCTTTGTATAAATAAAGAATTTTCTACTTAAGGCTAAATGACATTTAGATGCTATTGGAGAAATATTTCACAAGATGAAAAAAATATAATTTCTTTTGGTGAAGTCATATAGTGAAGTCATATAGTTCATGTGTATCAAATGGTTATTAAGGTATAACTTCAACTCCTTTCACATGAAGCAAATTAATTCTGTTTATAAGAGATGATAATAGGTTTAAGGCTAGGCACAATCATAACAGGCTTAAATTCTACTCCCCCCCCAAAAAAAATGCCACATTTTATGTAAATAATGTTCTTGACATTATTATGTGTGGGGGTATGATTTGTGAATAGTTTTCTATCTGGACATTAAATACTCTACCATTCTCATTATACTTGGGTCAATTTTAGATATTTGCAGTATGTAAATAAACTAGGAGCATAAAACTGAATCAGACAATCCCTAGGTTACTGGGTAACAGATATACATGATGACTTAAAGATGAATGTGGAAAATTATGAGTCTGCATATTAGCACTCTTAATTTCAAAGAACAATTTGATATAAAACACAATCTAAGGTATTACATTACTAAAACTACAAAAGACCTCATAATTAGGCACTCTTATCTGTAAGAGTCTCCTGGCATAAAATTCCTAAGATAGAGTTATAATGCGATACTGACAGTTGAATATATATATATATATATTTGGACCCATTTTTAGGTGATAGGAGCTACATCAGGAATATGTACTTGGAGAACAAAGATGGAGGAGTCATTTCAAGAGAGCTAGAGATGGAATTAAATCAAACATCAGCTCCAGCTCATGAGAATGTACATGCACGTATGGGAGCTGAGCCAATTACAGACAACTTTAGTGAACTGAGGTTGCTGAAGGAGTTCCATAGGATAGCAGCTGTACAAGGAGAATCTCAGAAATCCTCTTCCAGTGGAATAGAAGAGGATGACTGCTGTATTACTTTGGATGATGGCTTTGGCCCACTTCTCATGCAAGAGAGGTGAGTTTAAAAACTAATTAATTCTGTTTCATCTAGCAGAGATTGTTTTTATTTGTTGAAAAGATTGATACATATTGTGTTTTAGTTAACACTCTCTGGGACATCATGTATTTGGTTGGAATCTTCCAAGAAATTTTATGAGTCTTTCCTAAGATGACTAGCTTAGCAAACTTGCCAAGTACTAACTTCCATAAGCAGTCCTGAGTAGGGTTTCTTCACTTTCTAGAAATGCAGTTTGGTGTTTAAGCATTGTTGATGTAAAAAAAAGAAATTAAACCGCATTAGATCAAGAAGACAGAAAAGAAATTAAAACCACTCTAGATTAGGAAAACAGAAAAAATATGGCTAATAAAAACTAACATTAGCATTAATGAAGAGAAATAGCAAGATGTAGTGGATAGAGTCTTCATTGTCAGGAAAATCAGGATCCAAGTTCTTTGACCTTTGACACATACTGGTTCTATGAGCCTGGGACAAGCAACTTCACCTTTAGGATATTAGATAATTTTCTAATGCTATAAATTACAGAATAATTGATGATTTGCATTGTTAGAACAATACAATCTCAGGTCTGTATCCTTCATTCCTTTGTCCCTTCCTTCTTTCTTCCCTTCCTTTCCTTCTTTCCCTCTCTTCCTTTTATTCATCTGTCCTTCCTGATTTTTTCTTCTCTTCTTCCCTCCTTTCCTCCCTTAATTTCTCCTTCCCTCTCAGAAATGACAGAGTTCTGAGATCATTTAGTCCAATTTTTTCCTGATTAGAAATGTCCTCTAAACTGTAATAATAACATAAACATATACTACAAGACTTTCTTAATATTTAATATTCTATGTATATATTATTTACCCATGGTAAAATGTAAAGTACTTAAAAGTAGATATACTACAGTAGGCACTTAATAAACTGCTTATTGAATTGAATGAAATCATAAATTATTGGTTGAACTCTTGAGATTATGCATTACAGTCAATGAACTTTTAGTAACTCTAAGAGAACATATGGACACTATAAAATTTCAATAATCTAGACATGTCTATAGGAGTTTAAATTCTTCACTCCCTCTAAAAGGTCAGTATCTTACTTTTAAGGGACCTTCACTTGCTTTTTAAACCAAAGACTCAGGAGATTAAAGATTTCTTTCTATTTTTCCTATCTAGCACATGTTTAAATAGAAAAAGTTCTCAAAAGGCTGTAAAATGGCTGGTTTTAATTCAACCAGCACATCTGACTGCACGTTGTTATATGTTAGATAATGTGTATATTTCTTTGAACAAGAATCTTTATTATTGATCTCATTTTTGCTTAACTCGTAAGTACTTTCATAGTAACATATTTTGTACATGAAAGTAACTAAATTCATTTTATTTAAAAAAAAATACTCAACTTAGATTTTTTCATGAAGTTAACGTGCCACAATGATTTGGGGGGAAAGAGGGATCATAAGATCTTAAATTTGGAGCTGGAAGGTATGTTAGAGATATTTAGCCCAATAAAAGCATTCAGCAAACTTGAAAAATTTAGAAAGTGACTTGCCCCTGATTACACCAGTGATGAGTGAAAGAAATGGGATTTGAATCCAGGTTTTTCTGACCTCAAATCTAAAGCCTATCCACTAAGCGTCATATTGGTTTTTTGATGTTAAAACTCTCCTCAGTTTAAATCTTTTGCTGAATTCAAGGTGTAAAACAGAAAGAATACAAGTTACAAACACCTGGAATTTTCTTTTACAAAGGGATCTCTATTAAAAGGGAAGGGGAACCCTCTATAATGTCCTAAAACCAACGAGAATCTGCCTAAAAGAGAGGTGTTAGAATCTCCCTGGATTTGAGACTACTGTGCTCTGGAGGAATCTTAATTTTTCTTCCTTCTTTTTCTTCTTGTACTTAAATCTGGTGTTTGAATGGAATTATTGAATTCATTGGTAAGGGGTGTCTTTTAGTAAGGTGATTAGCATTAGTAGAACTTCTATGCAATTTATAATCACAGAATAGCCTGGGGAACTGAGAGGTTACTGTGATGTGTCCAGTGTCTCATTGCCCATAATTGTCAAAGGTGAGACTTGAATCCAGATATTTCAGAATCTGAGATTAGTTCTCTATCCATTATACTAGATTGTGTCACATAGTCTACTTTCTACAGAACAATATTTTCCAGTATGTTTCATTTTATTTTGCTAACCTTCACTAACCAGTGAGCAAGGAAATGTTTCTTTTATCCTGGGCTTAGATAAAATAACCACAAGAGAGATATTAGATACTTTGGTATCAATATAACTGAATATAGTTCCTGTCTTTAAAATATTATCACTAAAGTGAGAGTAAGAACTTATGAAATCTAGGCAAGACAGTGTCTACTTCTTAAAAGTTAAGTGAATCATGGATCCAAAGATCATGGATACTCTCTGATCCCAGGGTATATATTGCTTAATGAGTTCAGACAGAACTAAGTCAGAGAGGATACCACTCAAGACTTTTCCTGCATGAGTATAATCTTCCAGACCAGTACTTTATAAAATTTTTCTATTTGTAATCCTGGGTTTTTAGATATATAAAATAAATATACAAATAATTTTACAACCCCCACATTCAGTTATGAGACCCATAAGGAATGGTAAACCTCAGTTTAAGAAGCTGGGTTCTAAAGAGAATATTGTACACAGATTATGTGATGACCAACTGTAGTAAAAATAAGGAGATTCGAGAAAATTCTAATAGATTTGTGATGAAACTTTATTCACAACCAGAAAAAGAACTATGAAGACTGAAGAGTGATCAAAGCCTAGTCTTTTCACCTTTTTTTTTTTTTTTTGTAATTATTGTTGTTTGTTTGTTTGTTTTTTTCTTTCTCATGTTTTTTTTTTTTCCCTTTTGATCTGATTTGTCTTCCAGAATGTGGAGAATATGGAAATGTTTAGAAGAACTGTACATGTTTAACCTATAATCAAATTGCTTGCTGTCTTGGGGAGGGGGTAGGGAGAGAGAGGGAGAAAAATTTGGAACACAAGATTTAAGGTGAATGTTGAACATATATTTGCATGTATTTGGAAAAATAAAATACCATTAAAAAATTAAAGACAAAAAAAGAAGCTGTCTTCTAAAGTACAGGTGTCAAATATGGACCAGGGATCACAGGTGGCCCACAATACTAAGGGCTGCCAAAAAAAATTTTAAATGTAATTCATATTTGATTTTAATTATTGATGAATTAATTTTAAAATATGTAAGATGTGTAGTTATATAGTATTTTAAGGTATCCCCAAATAGCATTTTTATCACTTTAAGGAGATAATTCATTGATTCATTGATCCTCACTATTAAAACAATTTAACAAAGTAATGAAGTTTTAATCTATAGATTAACAGGGATAGGGACAATCCATATAATAGTGAATTGGCAGGTTCTTTCTAAAAGCAATAGAACAACTGCTTTAAAAAAACAAAACAAAACAAAACAAAAAAAAAACAAAAAAAAACCTGTGTCCATCACATTAAATGGAAAAAGTGGGAGATTATGTGGTATGGCAAGTAGATGGCAAGATCACATCAGTGGATGACTGGATGGGCTGTGACAGGGGAGCATGGTCTTTACAGTGAAATACATGGGTTATTTTATACTCATTTGGTCATGAATCGATGACTGCTAAATGCTAGGGATGGAGTTCCAAAAATAAATGGATTTAACGTCCCCAAGGAGTGGGAGGCATCTGGCAATCTGGGGTGCAGAAGGCTGATGTGGAGCTGGCACAGGTGGAAGATTAGAGGGGCTTTTGTGTCAGGAAGATGCCAAGATGTTCTGGGGAGCTGACAAATAAAATGTGAAGGTGAATCATTATCTTAGGTCTGCAGTCATCTAGATATGTGGTAGGCTAAGTGATCTATTTTTTTTCAGCTCTTTGAAAATAGATGTCTGAAATTGTATAATATATTTATAATAATTGTCCATAACTATTATAATTGCTGATTAGTCATCTATAACCAAAGAGCATATTAATGGCAGAATATTACAGAAGGTTGCTGTAAGAACATTGAAAATAATCTGAAAGTAGCAGGATCCAAGCACATCTGACCCCAATTATACCTGCAGTTACTTCTTGCATATGATGTTGTGCAAGGAACCCTTGACTTGGAGTCAGAAAATAGGTTCAAATCTTTACTCTACCACTTACTAATTTCCTTATTTGTAAATGTAAATGATTAGATTAAATTATTTCTATGACTCCTTCCATCCTTAACATTCTGGTATGTGACCTAGAGGTCTATCTATTAACCCTTAATAGAAAGCATTTAGTTCAGAGCCCAAAACGATATTGCCCTAGTCAATAAACATTTATTAAGTATTTACAGTGTGTCAGGAACTGTGCAAGACGTGATGGGAACAACCTCATTCCCACATTTTCAGGTTGCTGGCTGGCATCATGTCACTCTTCCTGACTTTCTAGATTCCAAACTTTTGCTTACCTGGAACACAGAAATCTAGTTGCCTGACCACTCTATTTTGACCTCTTACTTACCGAATTTTGCCTGGTTTCTATCAAATGATAGCTCAGATTCCTTCACCTTTTCCTTAACTCTCACTTCCCAGAACTTTGTCCAGTTCTTGCCTTTGGATAACAGAGATATCACAGATTCCCAAGGAGTTAGATGTTAACCTCTTGTTTCTCATACTCTTGACTCAGACATCAAAGCCATTACCTTTGATACCATAACCTTTTTGCCCTGATCTGGAAACTTTTGACCCTGAAAACTCTCAAACAACATAAATCTTTTACATTTGCTTCCAAAAAGGCTAACAACTATGCATAGAATTAATAAGGACTCATAATCCTTCAGAATTGCTTATTATGCTCTGGATTATTTAGGAAGGCTCAGAATATATCTTTGATGCTGCTGTTAGATAAGGTAGTATGTAAGGAGAGAGTCTAACAATGATTTGAGAGAATCTAGAGTGAGTTAGGAGCAGTGAATTGTGGAGTCTAGAGTAAAAGGGGTGTGTCTGAGTATAGAAAAAGTTGAGGTGAACGAATGTGGAATAAGTGGGCAGTTAATGGAGATTGACTTTCCACCTTCTGCATTTAGCCCCAAGAGAATGTGTGCCTGTCTTTGGGTCCTAGTGCTTTTCCTTATAAGATACCAATTTTAGGGAAATATTGATGAACAACAATGATGAATTTATTGAGCATTTTTTGAGATTTCTTTATTGCTTACCAGGGAAAGGAGAATATAAGCAGGCTCATATACATTAATTAATAACCTGAGAGTCCTGGCTCAAAACCTCTGCCTAAAATTTAACTCTAAACTTTGCTCCACAGTTTGACAAACCAGGTGTCATTTCTATTGTTATTCATAATCTACTGTGATAGACTGTTGATAAATTAAAAAAAAAAATTCTGTGCATAAAACAGGAATAATACATAATTAACAAAGTTGTCAATTTCCAGATTCAATTAAATTCAGTGTGTATTCATTATCATTAAATGAATAAATTGTTTTATCCTTTGCTGATCTCTCTCTCTTTTAAAAGACCACTAGGTTTTATATATCTCTTTTTGTATTTTTAATTTTTGCTTAGCCAAGTGTGGAATAATTTTGAAACTAAAATAGAAGACAAATGTTGAATTGATGAATTTTTTATCTTAAAATAGCACTCATCTACTGATGGATATAGTTAGAAAAATAATTAGTTGTCAGATTGACAAATTTAAATTATATATTTATTCTTGTATTAGATTGTTGAATATGAAATTCCCCACCTTCTCCCTTCTACCCCATCCCAAATCTCCCCTCCAAATCCAAGGAAAATGTGATTTTTTTTTCCTTATTGTTTTTTTAAAGTAGGAGGTAATTGTCCTTTATATTTAGTATGTTAAAATGATTAATTAAAAAAAAAAATCCTGTCAGTAGGGATCTGGGGCCGGAAGCTGAAAGGGAAAAAAAAAAAAGATTTGATAAGAAAGAAAATAAGTTAAGTGATTCATTTCAAGATAGCTTTTGTTTGCTATGCTAAGCAAAGCACTTCAGTCTTTATTTTATTTAACCCTTAAGTTTATGATGAAAATGCTGATCATCATCATCTACTTCTTCCTTTTTAAGATTGGATTTCTCTACATATTGAATTAGACAGCTAAGTGGCACAGTGCCTAGAGCTCCTGGCCAAGAATTAGGAAGACCTAAGTTTAAATCCATCCTCAGAAACTTATTAGCTATGTAACTCTGGGCAAGTCACTTAAACCCTCTTTTTAATTATAGAGATCATCTCAACTAAACATGTTATGATACTACCTCAAAAGATTGGATATTCAACTATTGACTATTGGCTATTCAAATATATCAACTATTTCTCATCTATACATCTCAACTATACGTCTGTAATGTATTAAAAATAGTTATTTTTGAACCATTCAGTTTTTCTGTATGGATTTTTAGACAGATCCCCCAAATAACCATGGACCTCAAAAATGAAAGCTTGGGACCTTGATGTAATAATCAGAAAATTTTATATGGTTGTTGATAGCTTACTTCTTCATATGCCTTACTCTACTGGGAAATGTCTCTTATATTTGTATCAATTTTCTACATATCTTAGATATCAGTTTTTATCAAAGAAATATGCTACAAAGATTTTTACCCAGAAGTTTTCTTTCTAATTCCAAATGCATTGGACAAGACTGTGCCTTTCAGTTTTGTGTATTTGAAACTATCCATTTTAATGGAATCCTTCTTCCAACTGGACCTTGTACAAGATATCCTCCATGAAAGTGCCAAACACTTTTTGTTTTTATGTCTTTCTTGCCATTCATAATTTAAAGGGTTATTGTGATCCTATCTGTCAAGGAATCTTATGGAAGCCTAGCATATGTTTGAGAGATTACTTGTTAGAAGAGAGCTTTTAAAGCTGTGATTTGCTCTATCAACCATCAGATATTTATATGTGTATACACACACATATACATACATACATACATATATTTGGTAATCAGCAGACCATTAATATCATGAGTTGGTATATTTTTGTTGTAGAGAGTTAATTTAGAATATCTGCTTTATAAAAGGTCTGTCAGGAATTCCTTCAAAAACACATAGGTTGTTCTTAACAAGATTTCATAAAGATGGGAAATCAGGCTCATGGGTTAGTAGTTATTGATGTTCTCAAGTGCTTTGAGGGAGTAATAATATTGTCTGTGAATTTTTCCATTATTTTTATCCCTGAGACACTTTGTAAAGTCATT
This sequence comes from Sminthopsis crassicaudata, assembly GCF_048593235.1. Classification (NCBI taxonomy): domain Eukaryota; kingdom Metazoa; phylum Chordata; class Mammalia; order Dasyuromorphia; family Dasyuridae; genus Sminthopsis; species Sminthopsis crassicaudata. The sequence goes on from NC_133619.1 coordinate 243,473,584, forward strand.
CATCAATATCTTCAAGACTATATCACTTTCAATATAAGCTTCTTTTTTCTGTATTTATCCTGATCCCTCTTCCGGAGTTCATCTTCTGAAATGCCATTTCTTGTACAGCACATCAAGAAGAGGGATCGTGGACTCCAAATTTGGTAGCTTGTCTGTTATTGATGATGAAAATAGATCATTATATGAAATAATCTGACAAATTTATTCAATTTTATCTCTGTTGTCTTCCTGCCAGTTTCATCTTTGAATGTTCTTGGGATGAGGTTGCTCATTTTGGTTTTGTGCCAAGCTTTCTTTAGAAAGTTTTATAAGGAGTGATTGCTTATAATATTCTATCATTCTCTTCTACAGTGAATTTGCTTTCTAAATTTCTGAGACAATAGTGAATGAGTACCTTTCAATTTATTGTTTCTGGCTTAGGATAGTCCCACAGATCAAACTCCTGAGACAATAGTGAATAATCTAGTCAATGAGAAACAAATTTCTTTTTACCTATGAGTCATAGAATATAAATGGTAAAAGCTGGATAAATGTCTCTTCTTGCTTCTGTTTCTCTGCTGAATTCCCTTAGAATTCAGTCTTCTTGTAATGGCTTTACAATTGAATAAAGCTTTGTCCTTTGGCTAAGGAGATGGGTTCAAGCCTGCAAATTCCTTTGAGATACCTCACAACACCAGTTTGTGACCCTGATGAGAATTAGATAAGGATGATCTAAATGAAATTAGGTTTAATTAAGGTCTAGTGGCAGGTTCGAGGTACAGGGAATCAAATGGACCTCCCCTGCAACCCCTTTGGATTTGGCATAAGGATACAGAGTTAAATGAAGTCCAGAGGCAGCGCAGAGTCCCCTGTAAAGGAATTTACAGACCTGAAAACCTAGATTGATAAAAAGAGGTTTATTGTGGGGTTTGGAACTAAAGCTTAGTTACTGTGGGGGTAGAGATAAGAGGGGACTGGAGCTACAGGTCCGGTGGGCAGAAACCCTTGACATGACCAGCGTAAGGATGCCATGTTTGGGATCTCTGCAAAGAGTGGACTCCAGTTTTCACCTTTTATAACAGGGGGGCTTTTAGTAATCTCAAGGGGCTCGTGGGTGGAGTCCCAGGTTGGCCAATGGTCTGAGCTTCAGCCAGGGTTAGAATTTGAATAGAATTAAATGGGTTTTTAGATAAGGAGGAAGCAGTTTGTGCTTGGGGTGGGGTTTGGGAAACCTGAGCAGAGCATTAGAATGGAGGCTCAGCTCAGATCCCATGGGGGCTGGGAAAGCCTGGATATCTGCCATTGGAATTCATGGGGGTTGGGAATCAGAAAGGAATCTTAACCCACATCAACTCCAACCTTTTGGGGTCCCTTCTGAATCTCAACATTTGGTGGGCTGTATGAGAAGAGTCTGGCCTCCCCTGGTTTGATTCCCTCCTTGGCAAAGTAAGCCCTCTCATTTTTTCTCCCACAATTCTATAGTGGGACACCCCGAGCCAGTGGGAGAAAGTTTGTCTGGGTCATTGTGAGCTCCACTCTCAGCAAGTTTTCCTTGACTGGGAATGCCCAGACTGGGAAATTCTTGCAATTTTTGGCAAAGTTCCTAGGGAACCTTTGCGACCCTTTCACCTTCTCTGGGATGCCAGAGAATACCGAAGTTCTATAAGATAACTTTTGGCAAAGATGGGACAGTCCTCTTTCAAGTCATTTTATCTGTATCTGCGTCTCTATGCAGAATGTCTGTGTCATGTTTGTTTTATAAGCTAAATTTTGTTACTTGGAAAGATTTAAAATGTAATAGCAAGAAAAAAACCTCTATGCTGTAGTTAGAATGCTGGGAAAATTTCTTTAAAAATCTAACTTTTTTTTCTGTGAACTTCAGCTCTGGCCAAGCTGAGAGCTGCACAAAAAAGTTAGCTAGTTAAAATTAAAATAACATTTTTACAGATTCTCAAAAGTTTTGAGAGCAAAATATCTTAGCAAATTCTCACAATTTTAAAAGCAATGATCAAGAAGTCTGGCAATTAGCCATTTTAAAATTGCAAGAAAAATTTCTGAACATCTCAGTTGTGGGGATTGCTAGCAAGAGCAAGAATTGCTAGCAAGAACCAAGTCTCTCTGTTTGCCAACTCTTCTCATTTCAGAACTGTAAGGAAATTCAAATTCTGCCTCACCTACAGAAATAGAGAAAGCAAAACTGTGGGGACCTCACACAATCTTGCCCAAATTATCCCACTCTCAAGCCAGTTTGAGGAATGGGGATGAAGTGGGAGTCAGACTCCATGGTCAGCATTCCCTGAGTGCTGACATATGAAACTACCGTCAAAGTGATATTCTGGCAGCTCAGCTTTCAGCAGGTTCTGGCCAGGAACTGCCTGGGAAAAATTTAGGTACCCCTGTCAGCATCTAGAAAGCCAGTCAACCTCTGAATTTGGTAAGATCACCATTCTGCCTCAATGATGGACATGTATTAACTATGAAATTTATGGCAAATTATTTTATCTCTGCTCAGTTTTCTGATT